>NC_135986.1:9836046-9858546 GCF_053455715.1 Rhinoraja longicauda
TCCCGTTGGCCTGGGGGTGATAGGCGGTGGTTTGTTGTAATCGGGACCCGCACAGCTGGGTCAGAGCCACCCACAGGGATGAGGTGAATTGGGCGCCCCGGTCGGTAGTGATGACGTCCGGGACGCCGAAACGGGCAATCCAATTTAGCGCCAGAGCCCGCGCGCAGGAGGCTGCTGAGATGTCGGACAACGGGAGCGCCTCTGGCCACCGGGTTGAACCGCTCGACTACCGTGAGGAGGTGGGTGTAGCCCCTGGAGTGGGGTAACGGGCCGACGAGATCTACATGGATGTGGAGGAATCGGACTGCGGGGATCGTGAACTGTTGGACGGGGGGCCGAGTGTGCCGGTGGACCTTGGAGGTTTGGCACGGAATGCAGGAGCGGGTCCAGGAGGCCACCTGCCTCCGCAGCCCGTGCCAGACAAATCGAGCCGCAATCAGAGCCGAAGTGGCCCTGGAAATCCACCCCGGAACTTACCTCGGCAACCGGGGAAACCGCCGGTCTGGACAGGGCATCCGCCACGGCGTTTAGTTTTCCCGCAATGTGCCGAACGTCGGTGGAAAATTCCTGAAACAAAAGTGAGGTGTCTCTGCTGGTGGGCCGACCAAGGATCGGAAACCTTCAAAAAAGCAAACGTCAGTGGCTTGTGGTCAGTGAAAGCCACGAAAAAGCGACCCTCTAAAAAATAGCGAAAATGACGGATCGCCAGGTAGAGGGCCAGGAGCTCCCGATCAAAGGCACTGTAAGCTATCTCGGGGCGAGTAAGCTGGCGGCTGAAAAAGGCTAAAGGGTGCCAGAGGCCGTTAACCTGCTGTTCTAAAACGCCCCCCACCGCCACGCCGGAGGCATCGACGGTGAGGGCGGTGGGGGCAGAGGAGCGCGGGTGCACGAGCATGGTGGCGTTCGCGAGGGCCAGCTTAGCTGCTGCGAAAGCGCGTCGGCAGCAGGGGACCACACGAGCTCGGTGGGGTTACCCGCGAGGCATTGGAAAAGGGGGCGCATGATCCGGGCTGCCGCCGGGACGAAGCGGTGGTAAAAGTTTACCATCCCTACAAACTCTTGTAACCCTTTGATAGTGTCGGGGCGGGGGAAGGAGCGGATAGCAGCCACCTTCTCGGGCAAGGGAACGGCACCTGCCTGTGTGATCCGATGGCCCAGGAAATCTACTAAGGATAGTCCGAATTGGCATTTGGACGGGTGTAGGATCAGACCGTGGTCCTGCAACCTTTGGAATATGGAGCGCAGGTGGGACCAGTGTTCGTGAGCCGACCGACTTGCCACGGGAATATCGTCCAGATATATGAATACAAAAGGCATACCCCGACCCACATGATCCCTGAGACGTTGGAACGCTTGGGCGGCGTTTTTGAGGCCGAAAGGCATCCGCAGCCATTCGAAAAGCCCGAACGGGGTGATGGTGGCGGTCTTAGGAATGTCTGCGGGGCGAACCGGGATCTGGTGATACCCTCGGATTAAGTCCAGTTTTGAGAAAACCGTGGCACCCTCTAGGCTGGCAGAAAAATCCTGAATATGCGGGATCGGGTATCGGTCAGCCGTGGTGATGGCGTTCAGGCGTCAGTAATCGCCACATGGTCTCCACCCCCCAGATGCTTTTGGGACCATGTGTAACGGTGAGGCCCATGGGCTGTCTGACGGGCGTATGATCCCCAGTCGTTCCAAAGTGAGGAACTCTTCGCGAGCGACTGCCAGCTTATCAGGGGGTAGGCGACGGGCTCGGGCGAAAACAGGCAGTCCCTCCGTGGGGATGAAGTGCACGACTCCGTGCTTGGCGGCAGGGTGTGTCGAAACGCTGGACTAGGAGCTCCGGGAAATCAGCGAGTATCGCAGCAAACGGGTCGGAGGTCGTGGTGACAGCCTGGACGGTCGGGCTGGATGACACGGAAACCGAAGGAGCGGGGGGGGGGTCAACGCTACTGGACGACTGTTGCAGGGTCTTCCCGCGGACGTCAGGGATCAATGAAAAAGCCAAAGGAAATCTGCTCCCAGGATTGCTGGCCTACATCCGCGATGATGAAAGTCCAGTTGTAGGTCCTGGAACCAAAGGACAGGGACATGTCCCGTGTTCCGTAGGTACGGACAGGGCTGCCGTTGACCGCAATGAGTGGGGGGCCGGTCTTACCTGATCGCGCTTCTTGGCAGGATGGAGGCACAATGCTGACGATCGCCCCGGTGTCCACGAGGAAAACGTACCTGTATGTTGCTCCGCCAGGTAGAGGCGATGGTTCTGGCCGATCGAGATTGCCTCTACATTTGATCGGCCGAGGCATTTCCCGAGAATGTGCAGGGGCTTCTACAGTTGCGTGCCGCTGCTCCCCATCTTCTATGAAAGAAACACCAGCCGCGCTGGTGTGTTTCTATGTTGCGGGCCTGTTTCAAAATGGCCGCCATCGACGTAGCAGCTTGGCGGGCTTTTTGAAAAGTGGCGGGCGGATGGGCGCCATCTTGGCCGCGCGGTCGCTCGCTCACCTGTGTTGAAACCCGATTTACTGACCCGGGGGCCTCGCCTTTGCCGCGACCAGTGCGTCCGCTTTTTCTGCGAAATCCATCGGGTCCCCGAAAGTAACGTCTGCTAGGACTATGCAGACGTCCTCTGGCATCTTTTCGCGGAATGCCTCCTCGAACATGAGGCATTTGGTGTGTTCTCCCGCTAGAGTCATCATCTCCGTCATGAGGATCGACGGCGGTCGGTCCCCGAGCTCAGGTAAGTGCAGGAGTGTGCGGGCCCGCTGTTGTTGACTGCGCCCGAAGGTTTTCAGCGACTTGAGGCCCGCATACTTGTCGGTTTCTGGCGGGTCGGTGACGTACTGTGCGACCCGTGCGGACGTTTCCGACGGCAGGACGCTGAGTAGGTGGTAGAACCGGGTCGCGTCCTCCTGTATTCCCCGGAGGTGGAACTGTGCCTCCGCTTGGGCGAACCACAGGCGTGGTTGGTGGGCCCAGAACGGGGGCAGATGAACGCCGACTGCGTTTGGCGTCGATGCCTCCCGTTGGGAAATCTTGGTGATCTGTGATCACGTCGGGGTCACCACTATGGCGAGTCGTAGGCGAGGTACGTTGAAGTAGCCGTTTATTATAACATTAACAACCGTGACAATCAACGCATCAAACGACAGACAACCATAAATCTTACTGTCTCCACTGGAGGACTAAACGAGACTGCCTCGTTCCCTTTACCTGCGTACCACCTCACCCGGTCTACCAATCAGAGGGTTCCATGGCCTGGACCAATCCCTGTGTCCCTACACACACACTCTCTCTCTCTCGCTCTCTCAAACACACTCTCTCACTCAAACACGCACACTCTCTCTCTCAAACACACCCTCTCTCTCTCAAACACGCACACTCTCTCTCTCAAACACACCCTCTCTCTCTCAAACACGCACACTCTCTCTCTCAAACACGCACACACTCTCTCTCTCAAACACGCACACACTCTCTCTCAAACACGCACTCTCTCTCTCTCTCTCTCTCTCTCAAACACGCACTCTCTCTCTCTCTCTCTCTCAAACACGCACTCTCTCTCTCTCTCTCTCTCAAACACGCACACTCTCTCTCTCTCTCTCTCTCAAACACGCACACTCTCTCTCTCTTTATCTCTCTCTCTCTCTCTCTCTCAAACACACCCTCTCTCTCAAACACACTCTCTCTCTCAAACACGCACTCTCTCTCTCTCAAACACGCACACTCTCTCTCTCTCTCTCAAACACGCACACTCTCTCTCTCAAACACACCCTCTCTCTCAAACACACTCTCTCTCTCAAACACGCACTCTCTCTCTCTCAAACACGCACACTCTCTCTCTCTCTCTCAAACACGCACACTCTCTCTCTCAAACACACCCTCTCTCTCAAACACACTCTCTCTCTCAAACACGCACACACTCTCTCTCAAACACGCACTCTCTCTCTCTCTCTCAAACACGCACTCTCTCTCTCTCTCTCTCTCTCAAACACACACTCTCTCTCTCAAACATGCACTCTCTCTCTCTCTCTCTCACACTCTCTCTCTCTTTATCTCTCTCTCTCTCTCTCTCTCTCTCTCAATAGACAATAGACAATAGACAATAGGTGCAGGAGTAGGCCATTCAGCCCTTCGAGCCAGCACCGCCATTCAATGCGATCATGGCTGATCACTCTCAATCAGTACCCCGTTCCTGCCTTCTCCCCATACCCCCTCACTCCGCTATCCTTAAGAGCTCTATCCAGCTCTCTCTTGAAAGCATCCAACGAACTGGCCTCCACTGCCTTCTGAGGCAGAGAATTCCACACCTTCACCACCCTCTGACTGAAAAAGTTCTTCCTCATCTCCGTTCTAAATGGCCTACCCCTTATTCTCAAACTGTGGCCCCTTGTTCTGGACTCCCCCAACATTGGGAACATGTTATCTGCCTCTAATGTGTCCAATCCCCTAATTATCTTATATGTTTCAATAAGATCCCCCCTCATCCTTCTAAATTCCAGTGTATACAAGCCCAATCGCTCCAGCCTTTCAACATACGACAGTCCCGCCATTCCGGGAATTAACCTAGTGAACCTACGCTGCACGCCCTCCATAGCAAGAACATCCTTCCTCAAATTTGGAGACCAAAACTGCACACAGTACTCCAGGTGCACACACGCACACACTCTCTCTCTCTCTCTCAAACACGCACACTCTCTCTCTCTCTCTCTCTATCTCTCTCTCAAACACGCACACTCTCTCTCTCTCTCTCTCTCTCCTTATATTTATTTAAGTTGCTACATATTCCAAAATGCAGATTGTATTAGTTAAAGTTATGAATCCAACATAAATAAATATTGTTGATAACACACAGCACTTGTTCATTCTTTATCCCATCAGCAATAAAAGAGGCCTGACCCTCACCCCAACACTCCCACCCAGTGGCGCCCCGCCGCCATTACAAGTCATGATATTTTGTGCACGACACTGCCTCCCGGTGGTGTTCCGCTGCAAAGACAGGTCCCCTGCATTTTAGACAGAGACATAGACATAGAAAATAGGTGCAGGAGGAGGCCATTCGGCCCTTCGAGCCTGCGCCGCCATTCAATATGATCATGGCTGATCATCCAACTCAGTATCCCGTACCTGCCTTCTCTCCATACCCCCTGATCCCTTTAGCCACAAGGGCCACATCTAACTCCCTCTTAAATATAGCCAATGAACTGGCCTCAACTACCTTCTGTGGCAGAGAATTCCACAGATTCACCACTCTGTGTGAAAAAAAACTTTCTCATCTCGGTCCCTTATCCTTAAACTGTGACCCCTTTGTTCTGGACTTCCCCAACATAGGGAACAATCTTCCTGCATCTAGCCTCTCCAACCCCTTAAGAATTTTGTAAGTTTCTATAAGATCTCCCCTCAATCTTCTAAATTCCAGCGAGTACAAGCCGAGTCTATCCAGTCTTTCTTCATATGAAAGTCCTGCCATCCCAGGGATCAATTTGGTGAACCTTCTCTGTACTCCCTCTATGGCAAGAATGTCTTTCCTCAGATTAGGAGACCAAAACTGTACGCAATACTCCAGGTGTGGTCTCACCAATGCCCTGTACAACTGCAGCAGAACCTTCCTGCTCCTATATTCAAATCCCCTCGCTATGAATGCTAACATACCATTCACTGTCTGCTGCACCTGCATACCTACTTTCAATGACTGGTGTACCACGACACCCAGGTGCAACATGCCCCATCTACACTAGTCCCACCTGCCCACACCGACCAACATGCCCCATCTACACTAGTCCCACCTGCCCACACCGACCAACATGCCCCATCTACACTAGTCCCACCTGCCCGCACCGACCAACATGCCCCATCTACACTAGTCCCACCTGCCCACACCGACCAACATGCCCCATCTACACTAGTCCCACCTGCCCACACCGGCCAACATGCCCCATCTACAATCGTGTTCGCTTGCCAGTAATAGCTAAGCCACCCTACATAGGTGGCGTGCAGCCCAAGGCCCCAGTTCAGCCGCCGCCATTTTGTCCCCGGCAACCCCCACCGGCGGCGAGAAGCCGTGTATCGGAGAGCAGAGCAGCGACGGTGATAACGGTTAAATAGTGTTGTTGTGAAACCGAGTTTTAATAGTGTAACCATGGCTAATCCAATCGTTGGGAATGTGCCCCAGTTAGAATCTGGTTATACCTTTGAGGAATGGACTGAAGTCATGGAGGTGTGGTTCACTTCAAACGATATCACGTCCGAAGAGAAGAAAAGAGCATTGTTCCTTCCAGGTTTAGGAAGCAAGGGTTACCACACCCTGCGGGCATTGCTGCAGCCACCTAAGCCTGCAAGTAAAACGTATCAGGAATGTAAGGATGCTTTAATTGCGCATTTCTCGCCAAAACCAACAGAAATAATGCAACGGTATCGATTCTATACCTGCACCCAAGCAAATGAAACAATCCCTCTTTTCCTAGCAAAGCTTCGACAGTTAAGTGAGGGGTGTAATTTCAAGGAACTGGAGAATATGCTGAGAGTCAGGCTGGTGCTCTGATAACAACCTGTCCCTAAATACCACCACGACCAAGGAGCTGATCATCAACTTCCGTAGGTCACACAACGGGGAATACGCCCCGATCTTTATCAACGGGGACAGTGTGGAGAGAGTGTCCAGCTTCAAGTTTCTGGGCACTCACATTTCGGAGTACCTAACATGGTCCAATAACACTGCTGCGCTGGTCAAGAAGGCACAGCAACGACTGTTCTACTTGAGAACACGGAAGAAGTCTGGTCTACCCCAACAGCTGCTGACGACATTCTACCGCTGCACCATAGAGAGCATCCTAACACATGGCATCCCTGTGTGGTATCTCAGCTGCACGGAGGCAGAGAGGAAAGCTCTTCAGCGGGTAGTCCATAGAGCTCAGAGGACCATCGGAACATAGCTACCAGCCTTGGAGGGCATCTACAACACACGATGCCTCAGAAAAGCCACCAGCATCCACAAAGACTCTTCACACCCCTGCAACCGTCTGTTCGAACTCCTTCCATCGGGCAGACGATACAGGGCCTTCTACGCCCGCACCTCCAGACTCAGGAACAGCTTCAGCCCCAGGGCCATAGCTGCTATGAACCGGTCCTGCTGAGCCGGATGGTCACATCGCACAGTGAACCGGCACAGATCTACTTGCACTTTATTCTGTTTTAAAACTGTTCTAATTTGTTTCATTGGCTGGTTTAATTTAACACTGACTAGCTAATTAAATTATTGCATCGTATGGGAAGCGCATTCCCAATCTCGTTGTACCCCTGTACAATGACAATAAAGATATATTGTATTGTATTGGTGGTAGGGTGTGCAGATGTGAATATCCAGCAGAAACTTTTGGGTACACTAAAATTAACCTTTGAGAACGCAGTCAATATTGGGGCAGCGATGGAGGTTGCCAAACAAGATGTGGAGCAGATCCAAAAGATCGGAAGGCCTCCAGAGAATACTACCTCCGTCAAACAGCCTCAAAGGAAGGCGTTTGAACTACAGAAAACAAGGAGTTAACCAAGGACACCCAAAGACGAGGGTCACTACTCTAAGAAATGCTGGAGATGTGGTGGCAGCCACGAGGCGCTCTGGAATGGGCCACACCAAGAGTCAGTGTGAGGCTGTTAGAGTGGAATTCTCTGCCTCACAAGGCAGGGGAGGCCAATTCTCTGAATGCATTCAAGAGAGAGCTAGATGGAGCTCTTAAGGATTGCGGAGTCAGGGGGTACGGGGAGAAGGCAGGAACAGGGTACTGATTGAGAATGATCAGCCATGATCACATTGAATGGCGGTGCTGGCTCGAAGGGCCGAATGGCCTCCTCCTGCACCTATTGTCTATTGCCTATTGCCTACCAGCGGAGGAGAGGACGACCTCAGAAAAAAGCAAAGCCACTTGGAGGAGGCAGCTTCGAATTCATCATCAGAGGAAACAATGAGCCACTTGGACGATGAATCAATCAACAAGTTGTCGAACTCTCAACCGTATAAAGCCACTTTGATAGTGAACGGCAGGGAGGTACAACTAGAGGTTGACACGGGAAGTCCATGGACTATCGTACCATGGACGATAAAGACCCTAGACTAGATCCCAGTAGCATCAAGCTGAAATCCTACACTGGAGAGAAGGTTGACATCTACAGACAAGCAGCTCGAGCTCGAAACAGGTCCAGCTCGAACCTCACAGTGAGCCAGAAACGCTGACCCTAGTGGTGGTAAAGAAAGGTGCAAGCCTAATGGGAAGAGACTGGTTAAGGAAGTAACCTGGATTGTTGTCAAAGCTGGAACTAAAGATCACGAAGTTATTGCTGACGTACTGAGTCACAGCCGTCAAGGAACGACTGGAACCAGGATTAGGCCATTTGGCCCATCGAGTCTGCTCCACATGGCTGATCTATCTTTCCCTCACAACCCCATTCTCCTGCCCTCTCCCCGTAACCTCTGATGCCTGCGCTAATCAAGAATCTATCAATCTCCACCTTGAAAGTGCCCACTGACTTGGCCTCCACCACTGTCTGTGGCAATGAATTCCACAGGTTCATCACCACAAGTCACCCAAGCCGCGTCCGCAGGAAGAGAAAGCAGTCAAAGTTTCAGTCTGTTCTGAGAAAGGGCCCCCTGAGCCGAGACATTGACTTTAGTTTCTCATTCCGCAGATGCTGCCTGACTGCCTGGGTTCTTCCTGCATGTTTTGTTTCAGGTTTGCAGCATCCGCAGCCTGGCTTTCTCCGCCTGGCCGCCCACAGCGACACCCTGCGGGCCCAACCAGAGGCGGCAGCTCAGCCGGCCAATAGCGGCGCCGCTACCATATTAGGAAGATATGCAAATAAGGAGCGGGACGGGCGACCCTCACAACTGTGGTCGCCGATCAAAGGCGGTGGAAGGGAAGCGTGAAGCGGGTGTTTTGTTGATGGGTCCGTGTGGAATATGTGTAAATGGGGCTTGGAAATGCGGCGTCACCCTGGGTTAAAGGAGTAGCGGCAGAGCTTGGGCTGCGCGTCGCTGCGAGAAATGAGCATACTTACCTGGCAGGGGAGATACCTTGATCACTCAGGAGGTTTTCCCAGGACGAGGCTATCCCATTGCACTTCGGGTGTGCTGACGCCTGCGATGTCCCCAAATGCGGGATACTCGACTGCAAAATTTGTGGTAGTGGGGGACTGCGTTCGCGCTCTCCCCTGGTTTACAATATAAAGACAGAACCAACACCCCATTAGCTCCTCCTGCAGGCCTGCTATGTGCTCTTCACATAGAGTGCATTGCCAAGAGAAGGGAAAAGTAGAGGTCCATTTATTCCGAGAAGCTCCAGGTAAGTATGCCCTTTACTCGCAGTGACGCCGCATTTCCAAGCCCCGTTTCCACATATCCCACATATCCCTAGGGGGTCACGATTTATTCCGAGAAGCTCCTAAATGTGGTTGGTATATACAAATAAAATTGACTTGACTCTGTGACAGGAGCTGTAAGGAAATAACTGCAGATGCTGGTACAAATCGAAGGTATTTATTCACAAAATGCTGGAGTAACTCCTCAGCAGGTCAGGCAGCATCTTAGGAGAGAAGGAATGGGTGAATGGGTGACGTTTCGGGTCGAGACCCTTCTTCAGTCTCTCCTAAGATGCTGCCTGACCCGCTGAGGAGTTACTCCAGCATTTTGTGAATAAATACCTTCGATTTGTACCAGCATCTGCAGTTATTTTCTTACAGCTCCTGTCACAGAGTCAAGTCAATTTTATTTTGTATACCACATTTAAAAACAACCCACGTTGACCAAAGTGCTGTACATCAGTGCAGGTACTAAGAAAACGAATATACAAATGGCTCACGCATTCAGAGACTGACTGACATCGAGTGCTGCTGGAAGGTCATCAACTCGGTGAAAGACGCTCTTTGGTCTGCCCGATCCTTGCTGACCTCCCAGCGGAGCGAGCTGTCCGTCGGGGAATGTTGCTGACTGGGCCCGCTGCAGACTGCAGGAGTACGTGCTGAGGGACGCACTGAAGCTTGGTGCAGCCAACGCCAAGGCCCTGTGGGGGAGGACCACAGTCTAGGGGCCTTCCACTGCAGGGGGGCAGGGTGTGGTGGAGAGAGACGCCCCTCCAAATAAGGGATACTGGGTAAAGGTGTGTAAATGTCTGTAAATTTGGAAGTGAATGCCTGTATCGAATGTGTAACCTCCGGAAATGTCGGATGGGTTTGTTAAAAAAGAAGATGTTTTGTAAGCAAATATTTATTACTTGAATAAAGTATTTTTTGATATCAAAAAAGGTTTTCCCAGGACGAGGCTATCCCATTGCACTTCGCCTGCCATGTCCCCAAATGCGGGATACTCGACTGCAAAATTTGTGGTAGTGGGGGACTGCGTTCGCATTCTCCCCTGGTTTACAATATAAAGACAGAACCAACACCCATTACAGCAGCGTGTCGTGCAGTCAGTCAGCTCCTGCACTGCTGCTATGGAGAGGAACTTCTTCACATATAGTGTGCATTAGGGCTTTTGAGTATTATGGTATTGTCAGTCTGCAGTCTTTACATTTTAGTTTCCAAAACACTGCAGAATCTTAAACATCTAATTTCATAAAACACTATTTCATTAACACTGTTATTGTTAGTCTGCAGAGTCTTTAAATTTTAATTTCAAAATTATACGTTTTATCGTCAGTCAGTCTGCAGAATTTTTAACTCTTAATTCAAAAAAAACACTGCAACATTATCAGCGTGCAGAACCTTTAACTTTTAATTTCAAAAACACTGTATATTGTCAGCCTGGAGAATCTTTAACTTTTAATGATAAAAATACTACACGATCGATCAGTGGGCAGAATCTTTAACTTTTAATGATAAAAATACTACATGCTGCACTGTACGGAGTTTGTACGTTCTCCCCGTGACCTGCGTGGGTTTACTCCGAGATCTTCGGTTTCCTCCCACACTCCAAAGACGTACAGGTATGTAGGTTAATTGGCTGGGTAAATGTAAAAATTGTCCCTCGTGGGTGTAGGATAGTGTTAATGTACGGGGATTACTGGGCGGCACGGACTTGGAGGGCCGAAAAGGCCTGTTTCCGGCTGTATGTATATGATAAATATGATATGATAAAATGATAAGAGAGAGCTAGATAGAGCTCTTCAGGATAGCGGAGTCAGGGGGTATGGGGAGAAGGCAGGAACAGGGTACTGATTGAGAATGATCAGCCGTGATCACATTGAATGGCGGTGCTGGCTCGAAGGGCCGAATGGCCTCCTCCTGCACCTATTGTCTATTGTCTATGGCAGTGTCAGGCAAGAATTTAGAAGGATGAGAGTGCGATCTTATAGAAATGTATAAAATTAAAAAAAAGGACTGGACAAGCTAGATGCAGGAAAAATGTTCCCAATGTTGGGGGAGTCCAGAACCAGGAGCCACACAGTCTAAGAATAAAGGGGAGGCCGTTTAAAACCGAGGTGAGAAAAAAACCTTTTCACCCAGGTTAATTGGCTGGGTAAATGTAAAAATTGTCCCTCGTGGGTGTAGGATAGTGTTAATGTACGGGGATTACTGGGCGGCACGGACTTGGAGGGCCGAAAAGGCCTGTTTCCGGCTGTATGTATATGATAAATATGATATGATAAAATGATAAGAGAGAGCTAGATAGAGCTCTTCAGGATAGCGGAGTCAGGGGGTATGGGGAGAAGGCAGGAACAGGGTACTGATTGAGAATGATCAGCCGTGATCACATTGAATGGCGGTGCTGGCTCGAAGGGCCGAATGGCCTCCTCCTGCACCTATTGTCTATTGTCTATGGCAGTGTCAGGCAAGAATTTAGAAGGATGAGAGTGCGATCTTATAGAAATGTATAAAATTAAAAAAAAGGACTGGACAAGCTAGATGCAGGAAAAATGTTCCCAATGTTGGGGGAGTCCAGAACCAGGAGCCACACAGTCTAAGAATAAAGGGGAGGCCGTTTAAAACCGAGGTGAGAAAAAAACCTTTTCACCCAGGTTAATTGGCTGGGTAAATGTAAAAATTGTCCCTCGTGGGTGTAGGATAGTGTTAATGTACGGGGATTACTGGGCGGCACGGACTTGGAGGGCCGAAAAGGCCTGTTTCCGGCTGTATGTATATATGATATGATATGATATATGATCGGTCAGTGGGCAGAATCTTTAGATTGTAAGAAATAAAACACTATTTTCAGAAGATTGTCAGTATATATCATCGGCTGCTCACTGCCCTCCCTGGAGCACCTGTTCAGCCTACGCTGCCTCAGTAGAGCAGGCAAAGTAATAAAAGATCCATCCCACCCCGGCCACCGTCTGTTTGTTCATCTGCCCTCTGGTCGACGTTTCAGGTCGATCAAATCCCGAACAAACAGACTTAAGAACAGTTTTTACCCCAGGGCCATACGAGAACTGAACACTACCTTTGCACTAGGCAACACCGTTAAAAAATCTTGTATTTAATATAATTGTATTCATTTGTTTTTGCATTATTGCATATATGTTTGTACGCACCGTCAGGATTGGCTATTTTTTAATTTCGTTGTACTCGTTGCAATGACAATAAATGAATATTATTATTATTATTATTATTATTATTATTATTATTATATATCACAAGGGATAATAATAATAAAAATATATTCCTTTATTCGTCCCACACCGGGGAAATTTACAGTGTTACAGCAGCAAAGTGGACAAGAGCGACAGAAAGACGATCCCAGCAAAGTGCCGTGGAGCGCAAACAGGGCGGAGTGCGATACGTAGGACACGTCTGACCATCCAGTGAATCCCGACCTGTCCCCAGCCGTCTCGACTATGTCTTGTTGCTGGGGCCCGATAGGCCGGGACGAGAGAGTGAGGCCGACAATCTGTGCAACAACTCCCCCCTCACTTAAACCCAAGTCAAGCACAAGTCATGACTTCAACCTTGGCCATCATCTACACCGCGGCTGGCTGGCGGCGATCCCAATCAGCGGCCAAAATAATAAGATTGAAAGTGGAGTCATGGTCATCTTCGAGCCCGGGCGTTCTTACTGCATTCGCTGTAAGGCAGCAACTCTACCGCTGTGCCACCGTGACCGCCCAATTAAGTGTTGGGGAAGAGGGGTCAGTGGAAGCACCTTCCCATCATGCCTTCCCTTGGTCCAGGAGTCTCTCCTATCCTAAGGCCTGTTTCCCAAAATGCCGTCCATCTGACCGGTGATCTCCGGAGTCAACTGCTGGAGGACCTGCGGGGGGAGAACAAAGGCACGTTAGCGCAGAGTGAAGGGGATGAGGGGAGGTGCAACTTTGGGTGTGCTTGTACATCAGTCACTGAGAGTAAGCATGCAGGTACAGCAGGCAGTGAAGAAAGCTCATGGCATGTTGGCCTTCGGAGCGAGAGGAGTCGAGTTTAGGAGCAAGGAGGTCCTACTGCAGTTGTACAGGGCCCTGGTGAGACCGCACCTGGAGTACTGCGTGCAGTTTACGTCTCCTAGTTTGAGGAAGGACATTCTTGCTATTGAGGGCGTGCAGCGTAGGTTTACCAGGTTAATTCCCGGGATGGCGGGACTGTCATATGATGAAAGAATGAATCGACTGGGCTTGTATTCACTGGAGTTTAGAAGGATGAGAGGGAATCTTATAGAAACAAATAAAATTCTTAAAGGATTGGACAGGCTAGATGCAGGAAAGATGTTCCTGATGTTGGGGGAATCCAGAACCAGGGGCCACAGTTTAAGAATAAGGGGTCGGCCATTTTGGACTGAGATGAGGAAAAACTTCTTCACCCAGAGAGTTGTGAATCTGTGGAATTCTCTGCCACAGAGGGCAGTGGAGGCCAATTTCTCTGGATGTTTTCAAGAGAGAGTTAGATATAGATCTAAGGGCGAATGGAATGGAATGGGGGAACTGATTTTGGATGATCAGCCATGATCATATTAAATGGCGGTGCTGGCTTAAAGGGCTGAATGGCCTCCTCCTGCACGTATTTTTCTATGTTTCTATGTGATCCATATCCCTCCATATCCCTGGTCACTAGTATTGCTGTGGACGGCTCGGTGGCGCAGCGGTAGAGTTGCGGTCTCACAGCGTCAGAGACCCGGGTTCCATCCCGACTGCAGGCGCTGTCTGCACGGAGTTTGTACGTTCTCCCCGTGACCTGCATGGGTTTTCTCCGGGATCTCCGGTTTTCTCCCACACTCCAAATACGTGCGGGTTTGTAGGTTGATAAACCGTTAAAGCTATAAATTGTCCCTCGTGCGTAGGGTAGTGTTAGTGTACGGGGTTCGCTGGTCGGTCTGGACCTGGTCAAGTCAAGTCAAGTCAATTTATTTGTATAGCACATTTAAAAACAACCCACGTTGACCAAAGTGCTGCACATCTGACTAGGGAAAAAAAGAAACATATAGTGGTAGGCAGCCAGACACAACGGCGCGGCCATCTTGAACAAAATGTTAATTCAATCACCCACAGTCCAACAACAAATGCATTAAATAAGCATCAAAATTACACCCCCAAAAAAACCCCCAAAAACACAGTCCAACAATAAAAGCATTAAATAGGCATTCAAATCACACAACCCCAAAACCCCCAATCAGGCTGAAGGGCCTGATTCTGCCTCGAGCCTCTGAGCTCAACTGAAACTAAACTAAACTCTTGAGGCTCCACCGAGATTCGAACCGGGATCGCTGGAGCCAGAGTCCAGAGTGCTCACCGTTACACCGCGGAACCCACAGCAGGTGCTGACCGCTTCTCCGGCCCAAATCCAGTGCACAGAGAGGGCCCAGAGGAGGTTTAGGAGAACGGTCCCACGAATGGTTGGGTTCACGTACGATGAGCGTTTGTCGGCACTGGGCCTGCACTCGCTGGAGTTTAGAATCATGAGGGGGAATCCACCGGGTGGCGCCACCATCCCTGGCCGCCTCGCCAACTGTCTGTCTGTCCTTTCTACTGTTGTTTATTATTTTAGATTTGTGTTAAAGTGTGTTTTAGTGTTTCTCGGTTTGTTTTATGTGTGGGGGGAGTTGGGGGAAACTTGTTTCAATCTCTGACCTCGACGGAGATGTGATGTTTCTCCGTGTCGTACCTCCGTCCCCACTGCGGCCTAACATCGAGGAGTTGGCGGCCTTTCCTGGAGACCGGCCCGGCGCTTCGTGCCTCGGACTTTAACATCGCGGAGCTTGCGACCGTTTGCCGGGGATCAACTGTGGAGAGCTCCGACCACGGGGCCTGCGGACTTTAACGCCGTAAAGCCCGCGGTCTCTGGTGAGAAGAGGCCGACTCGGGAGCTCCGTGCCGCGGAGAGAGTTTCAGCCGTCCCGACGCGGGGAGTTTCGATCGTCCCGACGCGAGGGCCTCGGACAGTCGGTGCAGGAGGAGCCCATTCAGCCCTTCGAGCCAGCACCGCCATTCACCGTGATCATGGCTGATCATCCACAATCAGTACCCTGTTCCTGCCTTCTCCCCATATCCCCTGACTCCGCTATCCTTAATAACACCTTATCTGTGTACCTCCCTCTCCCCTGACATCAGTCTGAAGAAGGGTCTCGACCCAAAACGTCACCCATTCCTTCTCTCCAGAGATGCTGCCTGACCTGCTGAGTTACTCCAACGTTTTGTGTCTGTGGACATTTGGACTACTTCAGTTTAGAGATACAGCGTTGAAACAGGCCCTTCGGCCCACAAGGACCAGCAATTACCCCAAACACTAGTTCTACCTTACACACTAGGTGTGATTTACAAAAGCCATCCCTGTGTGAGAGGTAACTGCAGATGCTGGCTTACACCAAAGACGGACACAAAATGCTGGGGCAACTCAGCGGGTCAGGCAGCATCTCCATTCCCCCTCTCCAGAGATGCTGCCTGACCCGCTGGGTTACTCCAGCATTTGGTGTCTATCTTAATCTACAACCCTACCATGTCTTGGGAATGCACAGGGAAACTGGAGCACCCAGAGAAAGCCCTGAGGTCACGAGGAGAACGTACAAACTCTGTACAGACAGCACCCGTAGTGAGGATGGAACCCGGGTCTCTGGCGCTGTAAGGCAGCAACTCTACCGCTTCACCGCCCAAAACAGGTAGGTAGGTTTACACACACACACACACACACACACACACACACACACACACACACACACACACACACACACACACACACACACACACAGACACACACACACACACACACACACACACACACACACACACACACACACACACACACACACACACACACACACACACACACACACACAAACACACCCCTCTACCACTGCGCCACCGTGCCACCACGGTTTGATCTCGCCGTCTGTGTACGGAGTTTGTACGTTCTCCCCGTGACCTGCGTGGGTTTTCTCCGAGATCTTCGGTTTCCTTCCGCACTCGAAAGACGTGCAGGTTTGTAGGTTAATTGACTTAGTTGAATTGTCCCTAGTGTGTGTAGGATAGTGTTAGTGTGCGGGGATCGCTGGTCGGCACGGACCCGATGGGCTGAATGGCCTGTTTCCGCGCTGTATCTCTAAAACTAAACGAAACTTTTTTTAAAAAGCTAAAAATTGAACAGGAACCTGATGGGCAACAGATTTAATGGGAGCCTGAGGGGCAACTTTTTTGTACACAAAGGGCGATAGAACTGATGCCTCACAGCGCCAGAGACCCGGGTTCGATCCCGACTATGGGTGCTGCCTGTACGGAGTTTGTACGTTCTCCCCGTGACCTGAAGAAGGGTCTCGACCCGAAACGTCACCCATACCTTCTCTCCCGAGATGCTGCCTGACCCGTTGAGTTACTCCAGCATTTTGTGTCTACCTTCCCGTGACCTGCGTGGGTTTTCCCCGTTGTAGGACATTCGGCCCATCAAGTCCACTCCGCCATTCAATCAAGGCTCAATTCAATTCAATTCACATTCAAAACATCGCTGAAGTCTCACCTGTTCAGTACTGCCTTCAACCACTGAAGGTCACCTCACCTTCTGTCTCCTTTCTCTGTTCATTTATTTATTTACTTATTTATCTATTTATTCATTTCCCTATGTTCTCAAAATCTCATTATTAAGGCTGATCTATCTCTCCCTCCTAACCCCATTCTCCTGCCTTCTCCCCATAACCCCTGACACCCGCACTAATCATGAATCTATCTATCTCTGCCTGAACAATATCCACAGACTTCAGTCTGAAGAAGAGTCTCGACCCGAAACATCACCCATTCCTTCTCTCCTGAGATGCTGCCTGACCTGCTGAGTTACTCCAGCATTTTGTGAATAAATACCTTCGATTTGTACCAGCATCTGCAGTTATTTTTTTATCCACTGACTTGTGGCCGTCTGTGGCAATGAATTCCACAGATTCACCGCCCTCTGACTAAAGAAATTCCTCCTCATCTTCCTAAGGGAACGTCCTTTAATTCTGAGGCTGTGCCCTCTGGTCCTAGACTCTCCCACCAGTGGAAACATCCTCTCCACATCCACTCTATCCAGGCCGCTCACTGTTCTGTACGTTTCAATGAGGTCCCCCTCATCCTTCTAAACTCCAGCGAGTACAGGCCCAGTGCCCACAAACGCTCGTGGTATCAACGCTCTGCATCGTGCTCTAGGATGTGGATCGCAGGAGGTGGAGCAGGCCGGGGTTACCGCGGCAACGGGCCTAGAGGCCTGTCGGGCAAGGGAGGCCTGCAGGCCCAGGACCCACATGATGGATGAATGAATATAATTTTTATTGGCCAAGTATGTATACATACAAGGAATTTTCCTTGCTCGCAAAAGGATAAAAATGTTGGAACAAACATCCTAATACAGAAAAATTAATATCTTATATATATAATATCTTATTAGACAGTGACATTCCCTCCACGGACTTATACAGACAAGAATGGGAAAAAGAATTAAACCAAGTAATTACGAAAGATACTTGGGAAGAAAGTTTGCAACATATACATCAGTGTTCACTAAACGCCAGACATTCTCTAATACAATTTAAAGTAATACATAGGTTACACTATTCAAAAACAAAACTACATAAAATTTTCCAACATATCTCACCTAAATGTGATAAATGTCAACATTTAGAAGCTACATTATTTCATATGTTTGCAAACTGTATAAAAATTAAAAAATTCTGGGTAAATATTTTTAGCATAATATCTAAAGTAACCAGCACACAATTGGACCCAGATCCAAAATTAATTATACTCGGAATATTAGAATTAAATCAAACATTTAGAACAACACAAAGAAACTTTATGGATTATAGTTTAATAACAGGAAAAAAATTAATTCTAAAATTTTGGAAAGGCCCTACGTCCCCCACAATCAAAATGTGGATTATAGAAATGACGGAGACCTTAAACGTGGAAAGAATCAGATTTTCCCTGTTGGACAAACAGGAATTATTTAATGGAATATGGTCTCCTTTTATTGATTACTTAAAGGGTCAGAATGGTTCAGCACAGGAACCTGACTAGCACTCGGACTAAAGAATGGATGAAATGCTATACTTTGAAATGTACGAATATATCTCGAATGAAGTTTTTGTTATTTTAATAAATTTCTCCACTCTTCTTTAACTAACTTTTTCCTTATCTTTATAATCTGTTTTTGTTTTTGTTTTTATTTTTCTTCTCTCTTTTTTTTTCTTTCTTTACTTCATCTAGTTCTTTAGTTCTATCTAGTTTTAAAAAAAAAAGGGGCAAAAGGTATTGGAGACAATATAATAATAATTGACAATATTATCAATTTAAAAATGTATGACTGTAAAGATGTAAACAGGTTATGTACCTATCTCCAATAAAAAATTTATTCAAAAAAAAAAAAAAAAAAGGATAAAAACACGATTATAGAGCAGACAATTAAAAATAAAACATCATAATTTAAAGATGTGGAAATAAAGTACCAGAGAAAAAGAGGCTACAGACTTCTGGCTGTTGAGTAGAGCTACTGCTCATGGGAAAAAAAGCTGTCTTTATGTCCGGCTGTGGCTGCTTTGACAGTCCGGAGTCGCCTTCCAGAGGGAAGTGCTTCAAAGAGTTTGTGGCCAGGGTGAGAGGGGTCAGAGATGATCTTGCCCGCTCGCTTCCTGGCCCTTGCAGTGTACAGTTCGTCAATGGGGGGAAGGTTGCAGCCAACAACCTTCTCAGCTGTGCGAACGATCCGTTGCAGCCTCCGGATGTGGTGCTTGGTGGCTGAGCCAAACCAGACCATGATGGGGAAGGTGAGGACAGACTCAATGATAGCAGTATTGAATTGGACCATCATTGCCTGTGGCAGATTGTGTTTCCTCAGTTGCCGCAGGAAGTACATCCTCTGTTGGGCCTTTTTGACTGTGGAGTCGATGGTGGCCCCCCATTTAAGGTCCCTGGAGATGATGGTTCCAAGGAACGTAAATGACTCCGCATGTGTGACTGTGTTACTGTTGCCAACTGTCCCGTATTACCTGGGACATCCCGTATATTTTGGGCTAAATTGGTTTGTCCCGTACGGGACCGCCCTTGTGCCAGATTAGGCCCGGGGGGTGCTGTAGGCCCGGACACTGTAGGCCTGGACACTGTAGGCTCGGACACTGCAGGCCCGGACACTGCAGGCCCGGACACTGCAGGCCCGGACACTGTAGGCCCGGACACTGTAGGCCCGGACACTGCAGGCCCGGACACTGTAGGCACGGACACTGTAGGCCCGGACACTGCAGGCCCGGACACTGCAGGCCCGGACACTGTAGGCCCGGACACTGTAGGCCCGGACACTGTAGGCACGGACACTGTAGGCCCGGACAGTGTAGGCCCAGGGGCTGCTGTAGGCCCGGACAGTGTAGGCCCAGAGGCCCGAGCACCGCCATATGGAGGTTGCATAGCAACCCGCCTCCTGGCCCGAGCGGCCACCGTTGGTGGAGTGGGAGCACGTGGCCGCTGGTTGGGTGAGGTCACGTGGGGTGCGGGGCGGTGACATCACCCTTTGTCCCTTATTTGGGAGTGGGGAAGTTGTCAACCTTACACAAGATGGCGGGCAGCACCATGGGATAGGGTGCACATGGACCTCTATCCCACCTGCGAAGGGCTGCTGGGGTCCCTGGAAGGTTCACTGGGGCTTTTACTAGACAGGAGGCTGCGTTGAGTCAAAGTCTGACATTGCCACCAATGCCCGCGTTAGTTTGGGGGGGGTAAGGGGTATGGATCTGCCTTTGCGGCCCAGTGGCGCAGCGGGTAGAGCTGCTGCCTCACTGCGCTGGAGATCTGGGGTTCAATCCTGACCTCAGGAGATTCTTGATAGACCACAAAATGCTGGAGTAACTCAGTGGGACAGGCAGCATCTCTGGAGAGAAGGGATGGGTGACATTTTGGTTCGGGACCCTTCTTCAGACTGATGTCGGGGGAGAGGGAGATACAGAGATAAGGAAGTGTAAGGTGTGAAAACAGGGTTGGAGATCCAGGAAAATGTAGATTAGATCATTGTTAGTTGGGAGAAAGTGAGGGCAATGTAACATAGAAACATAGAAACATAGAAAATAGGTGCAGGAGGTGGCCAATTGGCCCTTCGAGCCAGCACCGCCATTCATTGTGATCATGGCTGATCATCCACAATCAGTAACCCGTGTCTGCCTTCTCCCCATATCCCTTGATTCCACTAGCCCCTAGACCTCTATCTAACTCTCTCTTAAATCCATCCAGTGAATCGGCCTCCACTGCCCTCTGTGGCAGAGAATTCCACAAATTCACAACTCTCTGGGTGAAAAGGTTTCTTCTCACCTCAGTTTTAAACGCCCTCCCCTTTATTCTTAGACTGTGTGGCCCCTGGGTCTGGACTCCCCCAACATTGGGAACATTTTTCCTGCACCTAGCTTGTCCAGTCCTTTTATAATTTTAGATGTTTATAAGATCCCCCTCTCATCCTTCTAAACTCCAGTGAATACAAGCTGAGTCTTTTCAATCTTTCCTCATATGACAGTCCCGCCGTCCCAGGGATCAATCTCGTGAACCTATGCTGCACTGCCTCAATTACAAGGATGTCCTTCCTCAAATTAGGAGACCAAAACTGTACACAATACTCCAGATGTGGTCTTACCAGGGCCCTGTACAACTGCAGAAGAACCTCTTTACTCTTATACTGAAATCCTCTTGTTATGAAGGCCAACATTCCATTAGTAGGAGACCGATCTTCACTGTGGCTAACAAACTGTACAACTCTTCCCCCTTCTGTCATGGGGTAGACTGAGACTGACTCCCCTCTCCTTCCAACACCCCCCCACCCCCAAACTTTGCACATTTTTCCCACTCATCACTTTAATTCCATGTTTCATGTATCTTATGTTTTTATGACTGTTTGCAGATCAATCTCCCTCCTGGGATAAATAAATAAAGTTCTATCGTATCGTAGGCTGATCAAGAATGAGGGGGGACCTCATTGAAACGTACAGAATAGTGAGCGGCCTGGATAGAGGGAAGTGGAGAGGATGTTTCCACTAGTGGGAGAGTCTATTCTTGCTATTGAGGGCGTGCAGCGTAGGTTTACTAGGTTAATTCCCGGAATGGCGGGACGGTCGTATGTTGAAAGACTGGAGCGACTGGGCTTGTATACACTGGAATTTAGAAGGATGAGAGGAGATCTTATCGAAACGTATAAGATTATTAAGGGGTTGGACACGTTAGAGGCAGGAAACATGTTCCCAATGTTAGGGGAGTCCAGAACCAGGGGCCACAGTTTAAGAATAAGGGGTAGGCCATTTAGAACTGAGATGAGGAACAACTTTTTCAGTCGGAGAGTTGTGAATCTGTGGAATTCTTTGTCTCAGAAGGCAGTGGAGGCCAATTCTCTGGATGCTTTCAAGAGAGAGCTAGATAGAGCTCTTAAGGATAGCGGAGTCAGGGGGTATGGGGAGAAGGCAGGAACGGGGTACTGATTGTGGATGATCAGCCATGATCATGGTGAATGGCGGTGCTGGCTCGAAGAGCCGAATGGCCTCCTCCTGCACCTATTGTCTATTGTCTATCGTATGGAAGGTGCTGTCTTTTGTGTGGGCTTTGCAAGTTCTCCCCAGATCTCGTGGGTTTCCCCCAGGTGCTCCGGATTCCTCCCAAAGACCTGGATAGAGTGGATGTGGAGAGGATGTTTCCACTAGTGGGAGAGTCTAGGACCAGAGGGCACAGCCTCAGAATTAAAGGACGTACTTTTAGGAAGGAGATGAGGAGGAATTTCTTCAGTCAGAGGGCGGTGAATCTGTGGAATTGAGTGGGTGAGAAAGTGGGGTGACGTAGAACTGGTGTGAACGGGTGATCGCTGGGTCGGCACGGACTCGGTGGGCCGAAGGGCCTGTTTACCTGCCTAAATGAGGAATAACTGAGCCGTTATTGAGCAGTTCAGCTGAGGGGTGTGTTGTTTGAGGTGATAAAGCTCAAAGTGCTGGAGTTACTCATTGGGGCGGGCAGTATCTGTGGAGAGGAGGTGGACCGGTGACGTTTGGGGTCGGGATTTCTCTCCAGACTGACGGAGTGGGGGGGGGGATGCTGGACAATGCCAGAGAATGCAGAAACAAGGACCTGCACACACTGGTCAATA
>NC_135986.1:9863546-9876767 GCF_053455715.1 Rhinoraja longicauda
TTACCCAGAGAGTTGTGAATCTGTGGAATTCTCTGCCACTGAAGGCAGTGGAGGCCAATTCACTGGATGTTTTCAAGAGAGAGTTAGATTTAGCTCTTAGGGCTAACGGAATCAAGCGATGTGGGGAGAAAGCAGGAACGGGGTACTGATTGTGGATGATCAGCCATGATCATATCGAATGGCGGTGCTGGCTCGAAGGGCCGAGCGGCCTACCCCTGCACCTATTTTTCTATGTTTCTATATCTCTCTGCTTCATCGTCTATATCTCTTGTTTCATTTTTCCCTGACTAGTCTGAAGGGTCTCGACCCGAAAAGCCACCCATTCCTTCTCTCCAGAGATGCTGCCTGACCTGCTGAGTTACTCCAGCTTTTTGTGTTGGTCTTTATGTGTGTAGATATAAATATATATATATATATATATGTGAGTGTGTGTGTGTGAGTATGTGTGTATAAAAACACGCACTGAATATTTTTCCTCGTTTATTATATTGTTTTCAGTGCAATATGTTTACATATTCTGTTGTGCTGTTGCAAGCAAAAATATCATTGTTCTATCTGGGACTTACAGCGATCAGCCAAAACATTATGACCACTGACAGGTGAAGTGAATAACATTGATTATCGTGTTACAATGGCACCTGTCAAGGGGTGGGATATATTAGGCAGCAAGTAAACAGTCAGTTCTTGAGGTTGGCGTGTTGGATGCAGGAGAAATGGGCAGGAGTAAAGACCTGAGCCACTTTGACAAGGGCCAAATTGTTCTGGCCAGACGACTGGGTCAGAGCATCTCTGAAACGGCAAGGCTTGTGGGGTGCACCCGGTCAGCAGTGGTGAGTACCGACCGACAGTGGTCCGAGGAGGGACAAAACCACAAACCGGCGACAGGCAGGGTGCTGGGCGCCCAAGGCTCATCGATGCGCGAGGGCAACGAAGGCTATCCCGTCTGGTCCGAACCGACAGAAGGTCGACTGTGGCACAAGTCACAGAAAATGTTAATGGTGGTGACGGGAGGAATGTGTCACAACACACAGTGCATCGCACCCTGCTGCTTATGGGGCTGCACACGGAGGGACCAACAGCATGTTAGGCAGGCGGTCGTAATGTTTTGGCTCGTCAGGGCATAATGTTTTGGCTGATGATAGTAGAACACTCTTGACTCTTGACTCTTGATCCAACTAGAGTTCGGAAGCCGCCGAGCACTTCCGGAAGATCCGGACCGTGGACGGGGAGGACGAAGGAAACGGGGCAAAGGAAGTGATCGGAGCAACAACCCACTGGGATTTGGGATCTGGTTCTCCTGATCTTGGAGAACCTGGTGCTTGGACCTTCAAGCCCCTCCGATCCCAAGGCAAGGACGTGGGCTGAGGATAGATCTTGTGATCTTGCAGAGGGCACGAGGTATCGACGGCCCCTTCCTTCCCTCCACGGCCGCTGCCCGACCCGCTGAGTTACTCCGGCTTTTTGTCCCGTTTGCTCTTTCTTCGGTTTAAACCGGCACCTGCAGTTCCATCCTTCCTGCACACTGAGGATCGTACGTTGGTTGAGAGCAAGCGGGGAGCTTGGCGCTAATCCTTGCATCGCCCACGTTGGGTCCACTCTGATCTGGTAACGCTGGTTCGTCTGCCCACTTGGGCCAATTACCCATCTGTGTCCCAAAGGGTTGTGGGTAGGTCGGCCCTCTGTAAAAAAATCGTAAACCGTCCGTGGTGTGTGCGTGCGTGCGTGCGTGTGCGTGCATGCGTGCGTGTGTGAGTGTGTGTGCACGCGTGTGTGCGTGTGTGGGTGAGTGAGTGAGTCAGTGAGTGTGTGCGTGTGTGGGTGTGTGCGTGCGTGAGTGTGTGCACGTGCGTACGTGTGTGTGTGCGTGTGCGGGTGAGTGTGTGTGCGTGTGCGTGTGCGTGTGTTGGAGAGTGCCAGGGCGTGGGGCGATCGCTGTTTGCCGCGGACTCGTTTCTGCGCCGCGTCTCGGAGCCGCTCCACGCACATGGACGCCTCCCAGCGGATCCCGTGTCCGGTGGAGGACGGGGAGGGCAGTCGGGCCCTGGGACGGGACGGGGCGGCGGTGGCGGTGGCGGTGGCGGTGGGACCCGTGAACGATGCGGACGGGCTGGACCTGGAGTGCCCGGTCTGTTGCCAGGACTACGACTGGGCCCAGCGGTGCCCACGTGAGCTGGAGTGCCTCCACACCTTCTGTACCGAGTGCTTGGTCAGGCTGGACGGTCGCCAGGCCGGAGGCCTATCACGCCACATCTGCTGCCCGCTGTGCCGGCACGCCACGTCTCTCGGGACGCCCGGTGCCTTGGCCCTGCCCCTACAGGAGCGCGTCCTGTCCCGGCTCCCATCCCGGGGTGGCAAGGGCCACGCCACCGTGAGCCGGCAGATCATCTTGACCCTGGACTCGGGCGAGACGGCCATGGTCACGGTGCCCACCGTCAGTCTGAGCGTGGAGGGGAGCGGGCGCACAGAGACCCCCGGCCTGGCCCACTACCGGCTGAGCCAGAAGCACCAGACCACGGTCTGCCTGAAGAAGGCCTCTGTCCGTCTGGCCACCCTCTTCATCCTCATCTGTGCCTTGGCCTTCATCTTTGCCCCCCGCCTCTTCTAGGGCAGGCCCTTCGGCCCGCCGCGTCCCTGCTGTACTGAGACCGGCACGGGAGGTCAGCGGTCATGTGGGGAGGGGGGGAGAAACAAAAGTGGCGCGGACGGAGCCAATGGTCACATGACAGGAACGGAGGAGCAGCAGTTCCACCTGCGGAACATTCCCAGTAAACCACCCCAGGAACGAGTGCGTCAACCTACAACGAGCGGTTTGTCTGCACTGGGCCTGTACTCACTGGAGTTTAGAAAGATGATTGGGGGGGGGCTCATTGAAATGTGTAGAACAGTGAGCGGCCCGGATAGAGTGGATGTGGAGAGGATGTTTCCACTAGTGGGAGAGTCTAGGACCAGAGGGCACAGCCTCAGAATTAAAGCACGTTCCTTTAGGAAGGAGATGAGGAGGAATTTCTTCAGTCAGAGGGTGGTGAATCTGTGGGATTCTTTGCCACAGACGGCTGTGGAGGCCACAAGTCAGTGGATAGTTTTAAAGGCAGAGATAGATAGATTCTTGATTAGTGCGGGTGTCAGGGGTTATGGGGAGAAGGCAGGAGAATGGGGTTGGGAGGGAGAGATAGAACAGCCATGATTGAATGGTGGAGTGGGCTCGATGGGCCGAATGGGCTATTTCTGCTTCTATCACTTATGGCCTTGTGGCCTTAACACGATACCAAGGAGAGATGTTGTCGCTGATAAGAATCACGTGCGGGCAGGTGAGAGTGGTACGGTGCTAACTCTACAAATCCATCCTTTATAAAATCATAGGCAATAGACAATAGGTGCAGGAGGAGGCCATTCGGCCATTCAATGTGATCATGGCTGATCATCTCAATCAGTACCCCGTTCCTGCCTTCTCCCCATACCCCCTGACTCCGCTATCCTTAAGAGCTCTATCTAGCTCTCTCTTGAATGCATTCAGAGAATTGGCCTCCACTGCCTTCTGAGGCAGAGAATTCCACAGATTCACAACTCTCTGACTGAAAATCTCAGTTCTAAATGGCCGACCCCTTATTCTTAAACTGTGGCCCCTGGTTCTGGACTCCCCCAACATTGGGAACATGTTTCCTGCCTCTAACGTGTCCAACCCCTTAATAATCTTATATGTTTCGATAAGATCCCCTCTCATCTTTCTAAATTCCAGAATCATGAGAGGAATAGATCCAGTAGAGTTGGAATAGACGACGTTTTGGGTCGAGACCCTTCTTCAGACTGAAGGGTCTCGACCCAAAACGTCATCTATTCCTTCTCCCCAGAGATGCTGCCTGACCCGCTGAGTTACTCCAGCTTTTTGCATCTATCTTGGGTTTAAACCAGCATCTGTAGTTCCTTCCTAAACAACAAGACGCACAGAGTCTCTTGCCCAGAGTAGGGGAATCGAGGACAGGAGGACACAGGTTTAAGGTGAAGGGGAAAAGATGTAATAGGAATCTGAGGGGTAACATTTTCACGCAAAGGGTAGTGGGTGTGTGGAACGAGGTAGTTGAGGCTGGGACTATCCCATGTATTTAGACAGGTACATGGACAGGACAGGTTTGGAGGGATATGGGCCAAACGCGGGCTGGTGGGACTAGTGTTGCTGGGAAATGTTGGCCGGTGTGGGCAGGTTGGGCCGTAGGGCCTGCTTCCAAGCTGCATGACTCTAACCTGCAAGGGGAAGGGTGTCGTCAAGCTGGAAAGAGCTGATGGAGGTGGTCAAGAAGACATTGGCCTTCGTCAGTCAGAGTATTGGGAGGTCACGTCGCAGTTCTATCTAACTCTCTCTTAAATCCATCCAGCGAATCGGCCTCCACTGCCCTGTGTGGCAGAAAATTCCACAAATTCACAACTCTGGGTGAAAAAGTTTTTTTCTCATCTCAGTTTTAAATGGCCTCCCCTTTATTCTTAGACTGTGTGGCCCCTGGTTCTGGACTCCCCCAACATTGGGAACATTTTTCCTGCATCTAGCTTGTCCAGTACTTTTTTTTAATGTTATACGTTTCTATAAGATCCCATCTCATCCTTCTAAACTCCAGTGAATACAAGCCCAGTCTTTCCAATCTTTCCTCAGATGACAGTCCCGCCATCCCGGGGATTAATGTGGACCAAATACGGGCAAGTGAACTGGCATATGTGGGGCATCTTGGTTGGCATGGGCATGTTGGGCCGAAGGGCCTGTGTCTGTGGCGCACGACTTTCACCCTCTGGGGACGTGTCAAAGGACGGTTTGGAAACAGCTCCATCCAAGAATTGTGGACGCAGCCCAGACCATCACACAAACCAACCTCCCTTCCACCGACTCCATCTACACCTCACGTTGCCTCGGCAAGGCCAGCAGCATCATCAAGGACCAGTCATAGAAACATAGAAACATAGAAAATAGGTGCAGGAGGAGGCCATTCGGCCCTTCGAGCCAGCACCACCATTCAATGTGATCATGGCTGATCATCCACAATCAGTAACCCGTGCCTGCCTTCTCCCCATATCCCTTGATTCCACTAGCCCCTAGAGCTCTATCTAACTCTCTCTTAATTCCATCCAGTGAATCGGCCTCCACTGCCCTCTGTGGCAGAGAATTCCACAAATTCACAACTCTCTGGGTGAAAAGGTTTTTTCTCACCCCGGTCACTCAATAAACAATAGGTGCAGGAGGAGGCCATTCGGCCCTTCGAGCCAGCACCGCCATTCAATGTGATCATGGCTGATCATTCTCAATCAGTACCCCATTCCTGCCTTCTCCCCATACCCTCTGACTCCACTATCCTTAAGAGCTCTATCTAGCTCCCTCTTGAATGCATTCCAGGAATTGGCCTCCTCTGCCTTCTGAGGAAGAGAATTCCACAGATTCACAACTTCTCCCCTCTCCCATCGGGGCAAGAGGTACAGAAGTGTGGAGACGCACACCTCCAGATTCAGGGGCAGTTTCTTCCCGGCTGTTATCAGGCAACTGAACCATCCTACCACAACCAGAGAGCGGTCCCGACCTCCCGGTCTGCCTCACTGGAGACCCTCGGACTATCTTTGATCGGACTTCACCTTGCACTAAACGTTATTCCGTTTATCCTGTGTCTCTAGACTGTGGACGGCTCGATTGTAATCACGTACAGTCTTACCGCTGACTGGTTAGCGCGCAATGAAAAAGCTTTTCACCGTAGCTTGGTGCATGTGGCAATAATAAACGAAACTAAACTATTCTTTGGACTCAGGTTGAATGAGGAATGACCTTATTGAAAGATTCAAAGGTGGTGAGGTACTTTTGTGTGTGTTTGGATGTGGAGATAGTGTACCCATCCCCTCCCCCCCATCTTCTCTGTCCCACACTTTGTCACCCCTCCCTTCCCCCTCCCTCCCTTCCCCACCTGCCCCCTTCCTCCGACACCGATCAGCCAAAACATTATGACCCGATGAGCCAAAACATTACGACCGCCTGCCGAATGTGCTGTTGGTCCTCCGTGTGCAGCCCCATATGCAGCAGGGTGCGATGCACTGTGTATTGTGACACATTCCTCCCGTCACCACCATTAACATTTTCTGTGACTTGTGCCACAGTCGACCTTCTGTCGGTTCGGACCAGACGGGATAGCCTTCGTTGCCCTCGCGCATCGATGAGCCTTGGGCGCCCAACACCCTGCCTGTCGCCGGTTTGTGGTTTTGTCCCTCCTCGGACCACTGTCGGTCGGTACTCACCACTGCTGACCGGGAGCACCCCACAAGCCTTGCCGTTTCACAGATGCTCTGACCCAGTCGCCTGGCCATAACAATTTGGCCCTTGTCAAAGTCGCTCAGGTCTTTACTCCTGCCCATTTCTCCTACATCCAACACATCAACTTCAAGAACTGACTGTTCACTTGCTGCCTAATATATCCCACCCCTTGACAGGTGCCATTGTAACAAGATAATCAATATTATTCACTTTGCCTGTCAGTGGTCATAATGTTTTGGCTGATCGGTGTATGTCTCTCTCTCTATCTTTGCATTATATGTGTCTTCTCTCCATATCTCCACACCTTATGTCTTCTCTTTATTTAGTTTAGTTTAGAGATACGGCGCGGAAACAGGCCCTTCGGCCCACCGGGTCCGCGCCGACCAGCGATCCCCGCACACTAACACTATCCTACACATACCAGGGGCAATTTTTTTTCTCACACACACGCCAAGCCAGTTAACCTACATACCTGTACGTCTTTGGAGTGCGGGAGGAAACCAAAGATCTCGGAGAAAACCCGCGCAGGTCACGGGGAGAACGTACAAACTCCGCACAGACAGCGCCCGTGGTCGGGATCGAAGCCGGGTCTCTGGCGCTGCAAGCGCTGTAAGGCGGCAACTCAACTCCACCGTGCCGTCCTGATCTCGGCCTTTTGTCCAACCGTCTGCCAATCCAACCCCCCTTCCCCCACACTCACCTGTATCCACCTATCACTTGTTTGAAGAAGGGTTCCGACCTGAAACGTCACCTATCCATGTTCTCCACAGATGCTGCCTGACCCGCTGAGTTACTCCAGCACTCTGTGAAACGTCACCTATCCATGTTCTCCACAGATGCCGCCTGACCCGCTGAGTTACTCCAGCATTTTGTGTCTATCTTCAGAGATGCTGCCTGACCCGCTGAGTTACTCCAGCACTCTGTGAAACGTCACCTTTCCACGTTCTCCACAGATGCTGCCTGACCCGCTGAGTTACTCCAGCACTCTGTGTCTATCCTGGTTGTGTGGCTAAAGGCAAATTGGAGAAACAGCATCTCATGTTTCCATTGGGCAGTTTACCAACCAATGGTATGAATATTGATTTCTCTAATTTCAATAGAAAATAGACAATAGGTGCAGGAGGAGGTCATTCGGCCCTTCGAGCCTGTACGCACCGCCATTCAATGTGATCATGGCTGATCATTCTCAATCAGTACCCCGTTCCTGCCTTCTCCCCATACCCCCTGACTCCGCTATCCTTAAGAGCTCTATCTAGCTCTCTCTTGAATGCATTCAAGTAACCTCTGCCCTCCCTCTCTCTCTCTCCATCCCTCCCCTCCTCCCCCCGAGTCACACCGGCTTCAAGGCCATCTTGTTGAGTCTCACTGTCTGTAACTAATTTGCACCTAGCCCACAACAAGGCCTGTTTCCTTTATCATCGTTACTTTTTTGCGTATCTTTCATTTTTAATTTAGTTTAGTTCAGTTTGGAGATACAGCGCGGAAACAGGCCCTTTCGGCCCACCAGGCCCGCGCCGACCAGCGATCCCCGCACACTAACACTATCCTACACACACACACTGGGGACAATTTTTACATTTACACCAAGCTAATCAACCTACAAACCCGCACGTCTTTGGAGTATGGGAGGAAACCGAAGATCTCGGAGAAAACCCACGCGGGTCACGGGGAGAACGTACAAACTCCGTACAGACGGCGCCTGTAGTCGGGATGGAACCCGGGTCTCCGGCGCTGCATTCGCTGTAAGGTGGCAACTCTACCGCTGCGCCATCGTGATCGCCCAACTTTGTTCCGTATCTTCACATCTCCGTCTCTATCTCTCGTTTCCCTCTCCTCTGGCTCCCAGTCTGAGGAAGGGTCTCGACCCGAAACGTCACCTATTCCTTTTCTCCAGAGATGCTGCCTGACCCGCTGAGTTACTCCAGCACTCTGTGAAACATCACCTATCCATGTTCTCCACAGATGCTGCCTGACCCGCTGAGTTACTGCGGCTTTTTGTGTCTGTCTTTGTGGATGAGAGGGGATCTTATCGAAACGTATAAGATTATTAAGGGGTTGGACACGTTAGAGGCAGGAAACATGTTCCCAATGTTGGGGGAGTCCAGAACAAGGGGCCACACAGTTTAAGAATAAGGGGTAGGCCATTTAGAACGGAGATGAGGAAAACCTTTTTCAGTCAGAGAGTTGTGAATCTGTGGAATTCTCTGCCTCAGAAGGCCGTGGAGGCCAATTCTCTGAATGTATTCAAGAGAGAGCTAGATAGAGCTCTTAAGGATAGCGGAGTCAGGGGGTTAGGGGAGAAGGCAGGAACAGGGTACTGATTGGGAATGATCAGCCATGATCACATTGAATGGCGGTGCTGGCTCGAAGGGCCGAATGGCCTCCTCCTGCACCTGTTGTCTATTGTCTATTGTCTATCTCCGCCTATCACTTGCCAGGCTTTCTCCTGCCCCCGTCTCTCTTTTCCAGATTTCCTCTCCTTACCATAATCAGTCCTGAAAGAAACGTCCCGACCAGAAACGTCGTTTATCCGTGTTCTCCAGAGATGCTGTCCGACCCGCTGAGTTACTCCAGCACTTTGTGTCTTGCTAAAAATGTTTAGCCAAACCTTGGTAATAAAGCTGAGGATGTTTCGTATGCGAAGGTAGACACAAAATGATGGAGTAACTCAGCGCGGTCAGGCAGCATCTCTGGAGAGAAGGAATGGGTGGCATTTCGGGTCGAGACCCTTCTTCAGACTGAGAGTCAGGGGAAAGGGAAACGAGAGACATAGACTGTGATGTGGAGTGATATAGAACAAATGAATTATGTGCAAAAAAGTAACCATGATAAAGGAACATTATTAGCTATAGGCAAGGTGAGATCCCCTCTCATCCTTCTAAACTCCAGTGAATACAAGCCCAGTCTTTCCAAACTTTCCTCATATGACAGTCCCCGCCATCCCGGGGATTAACCTGGTGAACCTACGCTGCACTGCCTCAATAGCAAAGACGTCCTTCCTCAAATTAGGAGACCAAAACTGCACACAGTACTCCAGATGCGGTCTCACCAGGGCCCTGTACAACTGCAGAAAGACCTCTTTGCTCCTCTACTCAAATCCTCTCGTTATGAAGGCCAACATGCCATGAGCTTTCTTCACTGCCTGCTGTACCTGCATGTTTACTTTCAGTGACCGGTGTACAAGGACACCCAGGTATCGTTGCACTTCCCCTTTACCTAATCTGACACCATTGAGATAATAATCTGCCTTCCTGAGGTCTGCAAACATGGCCTCATTGACATTTGCACATCCAGTTTCAGAGGAGTTCGATCCTGACCTCGGGCACTGTCTGTGTGGAGGTTGCACGTTTTCCCCGTGACCGTGCCGAGTTTTTTCCGGGCGCTCCGGTTTCCTCCCACATCCCAAAGGCGTGCGGGTTTGTGGGTTAATTGGCCCTCTGTAAATTGCCCGCCTAGTGTGCAGGGAGTGGGTGAGAAAGTGGGACAATGTGGAACTAGTAAAGTATCAGAGTATCGAGGCAGATAGATTCTTGATCAGTGCGGGTGTCAGGGGTTATGGGGAGAAGGCAGGAGAATGGGGTTGGGAGGGAGAGATAGATCAGCCATGATTGAATGGCGGAGTAGAATTGATGGGCCGAATGGCCTAATTCTGCTCCTATTCCTTATGACAATAGACAATAGACAATAGGTGCAGGAGTAGGCCATTCAGCCCTTCGAGCCAGCACCGCCATTCAATGCGATCATGGCTGATCACTCTCAATCAGTACCCCGTTCCTGCCTTCTCCCCATACCCCCTCACTCCGCTATCCTTAAGAGCTCTATCCAGCTCTCTCTTGAAAGCATCCAACGAACTGGCCTCCACTGCCTTCTGAGGCAGAGAATTCCACACCTTCACCACTCTCTGACTGAAAAAGTTCTTCCTCATCTCCGTTCTAAATGGCCTACCCCTTATTCTTAAACTGTGGCCCCTTGTTCTGGACTCCCCCAACATTGGGAACATGTTTCCTGCCTCTAATGTGTCCAATCCCCTAATTATCTTATATGTTTCAATAAGATCCCCCCCTCATCCTCATAAGTGTACTATCAGAACTATCACTGTATTGTGATTGAAGGTATTTATTCACAAAACGCTGGAGTAACTCAACAGGTCGGGCAGCATCTCGGGAGAGAAGGAACGGGCGAAGTTTCGGGTCGAGACCCTTCTTCAGACTGTATTGTGATCAGTCTGAAGAAGGTCCCGACCCGAAACGTCACCCGTTCCTTCTCTCCAGACATGCCGCCTGTCCCGCTGAGTTACTCCGGCACTTTGTGTCTGTCTTTAGTGTGAACGGGCGATTGCTGGTGGGTGTGGACTCGGTGGGCCATAGAGTCACTGAGTCATAGAGTCAGAGAATGATACAGTTTGGAAACAGGCCCTTCGGCCCAACTTGCCCACACTGGTCAGCATGTCCCAACTACACTAGTCCCACCTGCCTGCATTTGGCCCATATCCCTCCAAACCCGACCTATCCATGTATTTATCTAACTGTTTCCCAAACGTTGGGATAGTCCCAGCCTCAACTACCTCCTCCGGCAGCTCATTTCATACACCCACTACCCTCTGTGTGAAAAATTTACCCCTCGGATTCCCACTAAATCTTTTCCCCTTCACCTCGAATCTATGTCTTGTATACACTGGAATTTAGAAGGATGAGAAGGGGATCTTATCGAAACGTATAAGATTATTAAGGGGTTGGAGACGTTAGAGGCAGGAAACGTGTTCCCAATGTTGGGGGAGTCCAGAACAAGGGGCCACAGTTTAAGAATAAGGGGTAGGCCATTTAGAACGGAGATGAGGAAAAACTTTTTCAGTCAGAGAGTTGTAAATCTGTGGAATTCTCTGCCTCAGAAGGCAGTGGAGGCCAATTCTCTGAATGCCTTGAGAGCTAGATAGGGTTCTTAAGGATAGCGGAGTCAGGGGGTTGGGGAGAAGGCAGGAAGGCATTCTCTGATTGAGAATGATCAGCCATGATCACATTGAATGGCGGTGCTGGCTCGAAGGGCTGAATGTCCTCCTCCTGCACCTATTGTCTATTGTCTATTTCCTTTGATCCTCGATTTCCCTACACTGGGCAAGAGACTCTGTGCAGGTAAGTTCAGGCGGAGAGCGAACGAAACAATCGCCCATTCCACTTTTGGCCTCGCCGATGTATTAGAGTCCACATCTTGAACAACAGATACCGCTGGGTTAGGGTTGCCAACAGTCCCATATTAGCCGGGACATCCCGTATATTATGCTCAATTGGTTCGCCCTTGTCGCGTGTTAGGCCCGGGGGGCGCTGTAGGCCCAGACGCTGTAGGCCCGAAAAACTGTAGGGCCGGATGTTGTAGGCCCGGACACTGTAGGCCCGGACACTGTAGGCCCGGACACTGTAGGCCCCGATGCTATAGGCCTAGAAACTTTAGGCCCCGATGCTATAGGCATCGACAGTTTAGGTCCCGACACTCTAGGTTTCCGACATTTTAGCTCCAGACAGTGTAGGCCCGGAGGCCCGGGCGCCGCCTAACGGAGGTTGCCTAGCAACCCGCCTCTAGGCCCGGGCGGCCACCATTGATGGAGCGGGAGCACGTGTCCGCTTGCTGGGTGAGGTCAGGTGATGACGTCAACTTGTCCCGTATTTGGGAGTGAGGAAGTTGGCGACCCCTACACTGGCCTGCAAGCTGGGTTGTAATGGTGGACATCTATCTCTGGTGGTGGAGTTATGTCTCACGGCTCATTCCAGGCAGCCCTGGGAATACTGTGGAAGGTTGGGTCTGTTAGAGTCGTCCAGTGCAGGCACACTTTCATCTCCACACTCTGCACCTACTCACCAAGAGTGTTTTGTATTGTCGTATGTCCCGAGGTGTGCCAACTTCCTCACTCCTAAATACGGGACAAGGTGCCGTCACCGCCCCGCGCCCCACGTGACCTCACCCAGCCAGCGGCCACCTGCTTCCGCTCCTCCAATGGCGGCCGCCCGGGCCTAGAGGCGGGTTGCTAGGCAACCTCCGTTAGGCAGCGCCTGGGCCTCCGGGCCTAAACTGTCCGGAGCTAAAATGTCGGAAACCTAGAGTGTTGGGACCTAAACTGTCGAGGCCTACAGCATCGGGGCCTACAGTGTCTGGGCCTACCAATGGTTGCTAGGCAACCCAGCCCAGGCAGCTGCCATTGGTGGAGCGGGAGCACGTGGCCGCTGGCTGGGTGAGGTCACGTGGGGCGCGGGCGTCAACCTCTGTCCCTTCTTTGGGAGACGTCACCACCCCGCGCCCCAACGTGACCTCACCCAGCCTGGGAGAATTTGGCAACGCTACTAATACGGGAAAAGGGCGGTCCCGTACACGACAAACCGAAATACGTAGCCCAAAATACGGGATGTCTCGGCTAATACGGGACGGTTGGCAAACCCTAGATGTCCCAGACAGAACAATGAACTTCTTATGGCGGCAGCACTCCAACAGAATATATATGAACATGGTGCACTCACTGTAAACGGTGGCGCAGCGGTAGAGTTGCCGACTTACAGCGAATGCAGCGCCGGAGACTCAGGTTCGATCCTGACTACGGGCGCCGTCTGTACGGAGTTTGCACGTTCTCCCCGTGACCTGCGTGGATTTTATCCGGAGATCTTCGGTTTCCTCCCACACTCCAAAGACGTGCGGGTTTATAGGTTAATTGACCCGGTGGTAAATGTAAACATTGTCCCTAGTGGGTGTAGGATAGTGTTAGTGTGTGGGGATTGCTGGGCGGCGCGGACTCGGTGGGCCGAAGGGCCTGTTTCCGCGCTGTATCTCTAAATCTAAAATCTAAACAATATAACAAACGAGAAAACAAAAAGTCCAGAAGATACGACAGCAAATGCTGGAGTAACTCAGCGGGACGGGCAGCATCTGCAGAGAGGAGTGGGTGACTCCTGAGTGCAGGGGAGATG
>NC_135986.1:9877267-9902521 GCF_053455715.1 Rhinoraja longicauda
AAGAGGAGTTGAGTATAGGAGCAAAGAGGTCCTTCTGCAGTTGTACAGGGCCCTGGTGAGACCGCACCTGGAGTACTGTGTGCAGTTTTGGTCTCCAAATTTGAGGAAGGATATTCTTGCTATTGAGGGCGTGCAGCGTAGGTTTACTAGGTTAATTCCCGGAATGGCGGGACTGTCGTATGTTGAAAGACTGGAGCGACTAGGCTTGTATACACTGGAATTTAGAAGGATGAGAGGGGATCTTATCGAAACGTATATGTCCCCCACTGTGTCACTGACCCCCCCCCCCCTCCCCCCCCTCTCTCCACCCTCTCTCCCAGACCCCCCCTGTCCCCACTGTGTCACTGACCTCCCCCTCCCCCCCCCTGTCCCCACTGTGTCACTGACCCCCCCCCTCTCTCCCCCCACCCTGTCCCCACTGTGTCACTGACCCCCCCCTCTCTCCCCCTCTCCACCCCCCCTGTCCCCACTGTGTCACTGACCCCCCACCTCTCTCCCCCTCTCCCCCCCCCCCTGTCCCCACTGTGTCACTGACCCCCCCCCTCTCTCCCCCACCCTGTCCCCACTGTGTCACTGACCTCCCCCTCTCTCCCCCCCCCTGTCCCCACTGTGTCACTGACCCCCCCCCTCTCCCCCCTCTCCCCCCCCTGTCCCCACTGTGTCACTGACCCCCCCCTCTCTCCCCCACCCTGTCCCCACTGTGTCACTGACCCCCCCCTCTCTCTCCCCTCTCCCCACCCTGTCCCCACTGTGTCACTGACCCCCCCTCTCTCCCCCACCCTGTCCCCACTGTGTCACTGACCCCCCCCCTCTCCTCCCCCTCTCCCCCACCCTGTCCCCACTGTGTCACTGACCCCCCCCTCTCTCCCCCTGTCCCCCACTGTGTCACTGACCCCCCCTCTCTCCCCCCCTCTCCCCACCCTGTCCCCACTGTGTCACTGACCCCCCCCTCTCTCCCCCTCCCCCCCCCCTGTGTCACTGACCCCCCCCCCCCCCATCCCACTGTGTCACTGACCCCCCCTCTCCCCCACCCTGTCCCCACTGTGTCACTGACCCCCCCCCTCTCCTCCCTCCCCCCCCCCCCCTGTGTCACTGACCCCCCCCCCCCCATCCCCACTGTGTCACTGACCCCCTCTCTCTGCCCTTGCCCACAGGTGTGGGTGCCAGGCTGTGAGCGGGTGCTGTGGGCAGACGGGCACGGTGGTGTTGCTGGTGCTGGGCTCGGTGCTGGCCGCTCCTCTGGCCGTGCTAGCCCTGGCCGCCCACTGCCGCCTGGCCCGCCGCCTCCAGCTGGCCCTCTGCTTCCTGCCGTACAGCCGCGCCGTGTACCGGGACCGACACGCCAACGCCCACGACAACGGAAACGCCCATCGCCATCGCCAGGCCCGGCAACCACAACGCTCACCCCCTCTGCTGTCCTCACCACCCCCGCCTCACCCAACAAAGTCTGGGTGTAGGGGAGGGGAGGAGGGAGGGAGGGAGGGAGGGGAGGGAGGGAGGGAGGGAGGGAGGGAGGGAGGGAGAGGGGTGGGGAGGCAGAGGGGTGGGGAGGGAGGGAGGGAGAGAGGAGGGGGAGAGGAGGGAGGCGAGGGAGGGAGAGGGGTGGGGGGGGAGGGAGGGAGAGAGGAGAGGGGGAGAGGCGGGAGGGAGGAGTGCGACGAAACCGAAGATCTCGGAGAGAACCCACGCGGTTCACGGGGAGAGAACGCGCAAACTCCGAGCAGACGGCGCCCATGGTCGGGATGGAACCCGGGTCTCCGGCGCTGTGAGGCAGCGACTCTACCGCTGCAGTTGTACGACCGCCGGCGGCGCGAGGCGGCAGAAGCTTCCGGAGTCGTCCGAGCGGTGCATCCCGCTCGACCCCGTACACCAGGAGGAAGAGGGAGGAGGGAGGAGGGAGTTGGCGACGGACGCTGGACAAAGGCCCCGTTTTCCAAGATGGAGGCGGGCGGGGGGGGGGGGGGTGGGAGGGGAGGGCCGGCGTCGCCATGGCAACGGGGCCTTCAAGGCCAAGAGCTTTGCAGCTCTGTTTGGCGCCAGAAACGCGGTGACTCTCCAATTAAGATTATTAAGGGGTTGGACACGTTAGAGGCAGGAAACATGTTCCCAATGTTGGGGGAGTCCAGAACAAGGGACCACAGTTTAAGAATAAGGGGTCGGCCATTTAGAACGGAGATGAGAAAAACTTTTTCAGTCAGAGAGTTGTGAATCTGTGGAATTCTCTGCCTCAGAAGGCAGTGGAGGCCAATTCCCTGAATGCATTCAAGAGAGAGCTGGATAGAGCTCTTAAGGATAGCGGAGTCAGGAGGTATGGGGAGAAGGCAGGAACGGGGTACTGATTGAGAATGATCAGCCATGATCACATTGAATGGCGGTGCGTACAGGCTCGAAGGGCCGAATGGCCTCCTCCTGCACCTATTGTCTATTGTATTGTCTTGGTGAAGTCCACTATTTATCACACCACAGCCGTTAGAAATAAAAGGTTGAATATAGCTCAACCTCTCCCTGGAGCTCAGGCCCTCGAGTCCTGGCAACATCCTCCTAAATCCTCTCTGCCCGCACTCTTTCCAGCTTTCCGGCATCCTTCCACAATTAGGTTGACCAAAACCGAACACAATGCTCCCAAGTACATAGAAACTTAAAAAATAGGTGCAGGAGTAGGCCATTCGGCCCTTCGAACCAATATGACCGTGGCTGATCATTCCAGAATCAGTACCCCGTTCCTGCTTTCTCCCCCACATCCCTTGATTCCGTTAGACCCAAGAGCTAAATCTGACTCTTTCTCTTGAAAACATCCAGTGAATCGGCCTCCACTGCCCTCTGTGGCAGAGAATCCCACAGATTCACAACTCTCTGGGCGAAAAGGTGTTTCCTCATCTCAGTCCCAAAATGGCCGACCCCTTGTTCTTAAACTGTGTGGCCCCTGGTTCTAGACTCCCCACTTTTGTACTTATCTGTGACTGTGCTTATCTATAGTTTGATTTTACTGGATTGTATGTAGACCAAAGATTTTCACTGGGCCTTAGGTTCATGTGGTAATAAAGTACCATCATTATCATGATTATCGTGTCCCAATCTTTATCTTTAGTTTAGTTTATTGATAGTGATCAGCCATGATCGCATTGAATGGCGGTGCTGGCTCGAAGGGGCTGAATGGCCTACTCCTGCACCTATTGTCTATTGTCTATTGTCTATTTAGTTTAGAGTAGGGTTGCCAACTGTCCCGTATTAGCCGGGACATCCTGTACATTGGGCGAAATTGGTTTGTCCCGTGTCCCATATTAGGCCTGGGGGCCGCTGTAGGCCCGGACACTGTAGGCCGGGGGGGGGTGCTGTAGGCCTGGACACTGTAGACCCGGACACCGTAGGCCCGGACAGAGTAGGCCCGGACACTGTAGGCCCGGACGCTGTAGGCCCGGAACAATGTAGGCCCGGGGGGGGCGGTGTAGGCCCGGACACTGTAGGCCTGGACACTGTAGGCCCGGGGGGCAGTGTAGGCCCGGACACTGTAGGCCCGGACAGTGTAGGCCCGGACAGTGTAGGCCCGGACACTGTAGGCCCGGACACTGTAGGCCCGGACACCGCAGTAGGCCAGGACACTTTAGGCCAGGATACCGCAGGCCTGTAGGCCCGGACACTAGGCACGGACACTGTAAGCCCGGACAGTGTAGGCCGGGAGGCCCAGGCGGTGCCTAATTGAGGTAGCGTAGCAACCCGCCTCCCGGCCCGGGCGGCCGCCATTGGTGGAGCAGGAGCACGTGGCCATTGGCTGGGTGAGGTCACGTGGGGCGGTGACATCACCTTTGTCCCTTATCTGGGAGTGAGAAAGTTGGCAACCTTAGTTTAGAGACACAGCATGAAACAGACCCTTTGGCCCACTGAGTCCGCGCCGACCAGCGATCCCCGCACACTAACACTATCCTACACCCACCAGGGACAATTTAGCAATTTTACTGAAGCCAATTAACCCACACACGCGCAAATCTTTGGGATGTGGGTGGAAACCGGAGCGCCCGGAGAAAACCCACGCAGGTCCCGGGGAGAACGTGAAGACAGCACCCGTAGTCGGGATCGAACCCCGGTCTCTGGCGCTGTGAGGCAGCAACTCTACCAGCTGTGCCAATTGGGAATCCATCTCAAAACTTCACCACCAACTCTCTCTCCGTGACAACCAGGCCCAGGACAGAAAGGTCAGTGTGGGAATGGAAAAAGGAATTAAAACTGTTGGCAACTAAGTGATCCAGCAGGCCTGAGAAACATAGAAAGCAGGTGCAGGAGGAGGAGGCCATTCGGCCCTTCGAGCCAGCACCGCCATTCAATGTGATCACGGCTGACCATCCAGAATCAGTACCCCGTTCCTGCCTTCTCCCATACCCCCTGATTCCGTTAGCCCCAAGAGCTAAATCTAGCTCTCTCTCGAAAACATCCAGTGAATCGGCCTCCACTGCCTTCTGTGGCAGAGAATTCCACAGATTCACAACTCTCTGGGTGGAAAAGTTTTTCCTCATCTCAGTCCAAAATGGCCGACCCCTTATTCTTAAACTGTGGCCTCTGGTTCTGGACTCCCCAACATTGGGAACATCTTTCCTGCCTCTAACGTGTCCAACCCTTAATAATCTTATACGTTTCGATAAGATCCCCTCTCATCCTTCTAAATTCCAGTGTATACAAGCCCAGTCGCTCCAGTCTTTCAACGTACGACAGTCCCGCCATTCCGGGAATTAACCTAGTAAACCTACGCTGCACGCCCTCAATAGCAAGACTTTGATGAGACTGCGCTTGGAATGCTGGGTTCTGTTTTGGCCACCCTGTTATAAGAAGCGTGTCGTCAAGCTGGAAAGGGCGCGGAGGAGACTTACGAGGATGTTGCCAAGACTCGAGGGGCCTGAGCTACAGGGAGAGGTTGGGGCAGGCTGGGACTCTATTCCTTGGAGCGCAGGAGGATGAGGGGAGATCTTATAGAGGTGCATAGGAAATAGATCGGGTGAATGCGCAGAGTCTCTTGCCCAGAGTAAGGGAATCGAGGACCAGAGGACATAGGTTCAAGGTGAAGGGGGGAAGATTTAATAGGAACCTGAGGGGCAACTTTTCCACACAGAGGGTGGTGGGTGTATGGAACGAGCTGCCGGAGGAGGTAGTTGAGGCTGGGACTATCCCAAAGTTTAAGAGAGAGTTAGCAGGTACATGGATAGGACAGGTTTGGAGGGATATGGGCCAAACGCAGGCAGGTGGGACTAGTGTAGATGGGCATGTTGGCCGTGTGGGCAGGTGGACTAGTGTAGATGGGGCATGTTGGTCGGTGTGGGCAGGTGGACTAGTGTAGATGGATCATGTTGGCCGGTGTGGGCAGGTGGGACTAGTGTAGATGGGGCATGTTGGTCGGTGTGGGCAGGTGGGACTAGTGTAGATGGGGCATGTTGGTCGGTGTGGGACTAGTGTAGATGGGGCATGTTGGTCGGTGTGGGCAGGTGGGACTAGTGTAGATGGGGCATGTTGGTCGGTGCGGGCAGGTGGGGACTAGTGTAGATGGGGCATGTTGGTCGGTGTGGGACTAGTGTAGATGGCGCATGTTGGCCGGTGTGGGCAGGTGGGACTAGTGTAGATGGGGCATGTTGGCCGGTGTGGGCAGGTGGGACTAGTGTAGATGGGGCATGTTGGTCGGTTGCGGGCAGGTGGGACTAGTGTAGATGGGGCATGTTGGCCGGTGTGGGCAGGTGGGACTAGTGTAGATGGGGCATGTTGGTCGGTGCGGGCAGGTGGACTAGTGTAGATGGGGCATGTTGGTCGGTGTGGGCAGGTGGGACTAATGTAGATGGGGCATGTTGGCCGGTAGTGGGCAGGTGGGACTAGTGTAGATGGGGCATGTTGCCCGGATGTGGGCAGGTGGGACTGGTGTAGATGGGGCATGTTGCCCGGTGTGGGCGGGTGGTACTAGTGTAGATGGGGCATGTTGGTCGGTGTGGGCAGGTGGGACTAGTGTAGATGGGGCATGTTGGTCGGTGTGGGCAGTGGGGACTAGTGTAGACTGGGGCATGTTGGTCGGTGTGGGCTGGTGGGACTAGTGTAGATGGGGCATGTTGCCCGGTGTGGGCGGGTGGTACTAGTGTAGATGGGGCATGTTGGTCGGTGTGGGCAGGTGGGACTAGTGTAGATGGGGCATGTTGGTCGGTGTGGGCAGGTGTGGGACTAGTGTAGATGGGGCATGTTGGCCGGTGTGGGGCTAGTGTAGATGGGGCATGTTGGTCGGTGTGGGACTAATGTAGATGGGACATGTTGGTCAGTGTGGGCAGGGTGGGCCGAAGGGCCTGTTTCCATGCTGTGTGAGGATATCAGACACATCTCACTCCCAGGGTAGCTGGCATTCCATGTCGGATAACACGGCAGGCACGGGGATTAACCCGGAGACAGGGATGGCCGGGGGTGGGCGAGGAATGTTCGGTGATTTACGTCTCTTCCCAAGCCGGCTTTTACCCTGTGTGGATGTGGGTGAGCGGGAGGTCAGGGATGAGAGTGCTGTGTTCATTAGGCGGGAACGTCAGGAGAGATAACCGGGCTGGTGGTACGGAGAGAGGAGGAGAGAGAGGGAGAGTGGGGGGGGGGAGGGAGAGATAACCGGGCTGGTGGTACGGAGAGAGGAGGAGAGAGAGAGAGGGGGGGGGGGAGAGAGAGGGGGGTTAGGGGATTGGACACATTAGAGGCAGGAAACATGTTCCCAATGTTGGGGGAGTCCAGAACAAGGGGCCACAGTTTAGAATAAGGGGTAGGCCATTTAGAACGGAGATGAGGAAAAACTATTTCAGTCAGAGAGTGGTGAAGGTGTGAAGGGGGAGAGGGGAGGGAGAGGGAGGGAGAGGGAGGGAGAGGGAGGGAGAGGGAGGGAGAGAGGGAGAGGGAGAGGGAGAGGGAGAGGGAGAGGGAGAGGGAGAGAGAGAGAGAGAGAGAGAGAGAGAGAGAGAGAAGAGAGAGAGAGAGAGAGAGAGAGAGAGAGCGCTTTATGGTCAGATGTCGACAAAGCACAACAATTACAATCCATTTGCAGCAGGTCTTCAAGCATAGTAATCTTTAGTTTAGAGATACAGCGCGGAAACAGGCCCTTCGGCCCACCGGGTCCGTGCCGCCCCAGCGATCCCGCACACTAACACTATCCCACACACACTGGTGGACAATTTACACACACACCAAGCCATTTAACCTACATACCTGTACGTCTTTGGAGTGTGGGAGGAAACCGAAGATCACGGAGAAAACCCACGCAGGTCACGGGGGAGAACGTACAAACTCCGTACAGACGGCGCCCGTGGTCGGGATGGAACCCGGGTCTCCGGCGCTGTGGGGCGGCAACTCTACCGACGCGCCACCGTGCCGCCCAGAAGTAATAAAAGGACACAAAGTGCTGGAGTAACTCAGCAGGGGGAAAGAGAGCATCTCTGGAGAACGTGGACGAAGGGTCTCAACCCGAAATGTCACCTGTCGACGTTCTCCACAGATGCTGCCCGACCCGCTGAGTTACTCCAGCACTCTGTGAAACGTCACCCATCCATGTTCTCCACAGATGCTGCCTGACAGATGCAATGATATCAAGTTAGGAACAGGGGACGTACAACGAGATCTGGGTGTCCTAGTGCATCAGTCACTGAAAGGAAGCATGCAGGTACAGCAGGCAGTGAAGAAAGCCAATGGAATGTTGGCCTTCATAACAAGAGGAGTTGAGTATAGGAGCAAAGAGGTCCTTCTGCAGTTGTACAGGGCCCTAGTGAGACCGCACCTGGAGTACTGTGTGCAGTTTTGGTCTCCAAATTTGAGGAAGGATATTCTTGGTATGGAGGGGCGTTGCAGCGTAGGTTTACTAGGTTAATTCCCGGAATGGCTGGACTGTCGTACGTTGAAAGACTGAGCGACTAGGCTTGTATACACTGGAATTTAGAAGGATGAGATGGGATCTTATCGAAACATATAAGATTATTAAGGGGTTGGACACGTTAGAGGCAGGAAACATGTTCCCAATGTTGGGGAGTCCAGACCCAGGGGCCACACAGTTTAAGAATAAGGGGTAGGCCATTTAGAATGGAGATGAGGAAAAAACCTTTTCAGTCAGAGAGTTGTGAATCTGTGGAATTCTCTGCCTCAGAAGGCAGTGGAGGCCAATTCTCTGAATGCATTCAAGAGCTAGATAGAGCTCTTAAGGATAGCGGAGTCAAGGGGTATGGGGAGAGGGCAGGAACGGGGTACTGATTGAGAATGATCAGCCGTGATCACATTGAATGGCGGGTGCTGGCTCAAAGGGCCGAATGGCCTCCTCCTGCACCTATTGTCTATTGTCTATGGCAGTGTCAGGCAAGAGTTTAGAAGGATGAGAGGGGATCTTATAGAGACGTATAAAATTATAAAAGGACTGGGCAAGCTAGATGCAGGAAAAATGTTCACCAATGTTGGGGAGTCCAGAACCAGGGGCCACACAGTCTTAGAATAAAGGGAGGCCATTTAAAACTGAGGTGAGAAAAAAACCTTTTCACCCAGACAGTTGTGAATTTGTGGAATTCTCTGCCACAGAGGGCAGTGGAGGCCGATTCACTGGATGGATTAAGAGAGAGTTAGATAGAGCTCTAGGGGCTAGTGGAATCAAGGATATGGGGAGAAGGCAGGCACGGGTTACTGATTGTGGATGATCAGCCATGATCACAATGAATGGCGGTGCTGGCTCGAAGGGCCGAGTGGCCTCCTCCTGCACCTATTTTCAATGTTTCTATGGGGGAATAGATAGGCTATGTTTTGGGTCGGGACCCTTCTGAATGAAGGGGGGGGGGGGGGGGGAAGAACACTGAAATAATACTGCTCTGTTCTCTGACCTGCTGTTCCTCCTGATGTGCACCTCGAAAGCACGTGGCGGCAGCGGGTAGAACTGCTGCCTCACAGCGCCGGAGACCCGGGTTCCATCCTGACCTCCCACCGGAACAAGTGAGCGGCCCGGATAGAGTGTATGTGGAGAGGATGCTTCACTAGTGGGAGAGTCTAGGACCAGAGGGCACAGCCTCGGAATTAAAGCACGTTCCTTTAGGAAGGAGACGAGGGGGAATTTCTTCAGTCAGAGGGCGTTGAATCTGTGGGATTCTTTGCCACAGACGGCTGTGGAGGCCACAAGTCAGTGGGTATGGTTAAGGCAGAGACAGATAGATTCCTGATTGGTACGGGTGTCAGGGGAAGGCAGAATGGGGTTGGAAGGGAGAGATAGAACAGCCATGATTGAAAAGGTAGAGCAGAATTGATGCGCCTCATTCCACTCCTAATACTTATGACCTTATGACTACGGGCGCTGTCTGTACGGAGTTTGGACGTTCTCCCTGGGACCTCGTGGGTTTTCTCCGGGCGCTCCGGTTTCCTCCCACTCTCCAAAGACGTGCAAGTTTGTCGGCCTCTGTAAATTGTACCCCAGTGTCTAGGATGCAAAATGGGGATAACATAGAACAGGTGTAGGGCCTGTTTCTCCAAACAACCTCAAGAATTTACAGAGGATGTTGCCAGGACTCGAGGGGCCTCAGCTACAGGGAGAGGTTGGGGCAGGCTGGGACTCTATTCCTTGGAGCGCAGGAGGATGAGGGGTGATCTTATAGAGGTGTACAAAATCATGAGAGGAATAGATCGGGTAGACGCACAGAGTCTCTTGCCCAGAGTAGGGGAATCGAGGACCAGAGGACATGGGTTTAAGGTGAAGGGGAAACGATTTAATAGGAACCTTTCAATGCAAAGGGCAGTGGGGGTATGGGACGAACTATCAGGGGAGGTAGTTGAGGCAGGGACGATCGCAATGTTTAAGAAATATTTAGACAGGTACATAGATAGGGCAGGTTTAGAAGGATACGGGCCAAACGCGGGCAGGTGGGACTAATATAGATGGGTCATGTTGGCCGTTATGAGCAAGTTGGGCTGAAGGGCCTGTTTCCACGCTGTAAGACTCTATGACTGGTGGTTGTTGGTGAGCATAGGCTCGGTAGGCCGAAGGGCCTGTTTCCACACTGTAAGACTCTATGACTGGTGGTTGTTGGTGAGCATAGGCTCGGTGTAGGGTTGCCAACTGTCCCGTATTAGCCGGGACATCCCGTATTTTGGGCTAAATTGTTTTTTTCCCGTACGGGACCGCCCTTGTCCCGTATTAGGCACGGGTAGCACTGTAGGCCCGGACACTGTAGGCCCGGTCAGTGTAGGCCCTGACTCTGTAGGCCCGGACACTGTAGGCCCGGACACTGTAGGCCCGGACACTGTAGGCCTGGACACTGTAGGCCCGGACACTGTAGGCCCGGACACTGTATGCCCGGACAGTGTAGGCCCGGACACTGTAGGCCCGGACACTGTATGCCCGGACAGTGTAGGCCCGGATACTGTAGGCCCGGACAGTGTGGGCCCGGACACTGTAGGCCCGGATACTGTAGGCCCGGACACTGTAGGCCCGGACACTGTAGGCCCGGACACTGTAGGCCCGGACAGTGTAGACCCGGACACTGTAGGCCCGGACACTGTAGGCCCGGACACTAGGCCCGGACAGTGTAGACCCGGACAGTGTAGACCCGGACAGTGTAGGCCCGGACACTGTAGGCCCGGACACTGTAGGCCTGGACACTGTAGACCCGGACATTGTAGGCCCGGACACTGTAGGCCCGGACAGTGTAGGCTAATGGAGTGTGTTCGGGGATCGGGGCCGAGTGTGCTCGCCAAACGGAGGTTGTGGCCGCTGGCTGAGTGAACTCACGTGTGGCGCGGGGTGGTGACGTTGCCTTTTGTCCCGTATTTGGGGAGCGAGGAAGTTGGCAACACCCCCCCCACTAAAGTCTCGCTGTACCTTAATTGGCTCACGTGACAATAAATTGATCTTGAAATCCTGAAACTCAAATAAAGTCGACTAAACTATAAACAAAACTAAATCAAATGAAGTTAAACTACAAACTAAACGGAGCTGAGCGACACTAATCGAGTGTCTGGGCAAACCTGTGGTGTTTCGGGACAAGTCTTGTCGTTTATTAGTTTAGTTTTGTTCAGAGATACACTGCACTGACCAGCGATCCTCATACATCAACACTATCCATCACCCCAGCTGCTCTAGTATCCCCCCACACTCCCCCTCCAACTTCCCCTCTCCCTCTCCCTCTCTCCCCCCCTCCTCCTCTCTTCCCCTCCCTCTCCATCTCTCCCCCTCCCTCTCCATCTCTCCCCCCTCTCTCCCCCTCCCTCCCCTCTCCCACTCAATCTCCCCCCTTCCCTCTCCCACTCCATCTCTCCCCCTCTCCCTCTCCCCTACCCCTCGTCCTCTCTTCCCTCTCTCCCCCTCTCTCCCCTTCCCCTCCTCTCTTCCCCTCCCTCTCCATCTCTCCCCCTCCCTCCCTTCTCCCCCTCCATCTCCCCCCTCCCCTCTCCCACTCCATCTCTCCCCCTCTCTCCCCCTCCATCTCGCCCCTCTCCTCTCCCACTCCATCTCTCCCCCTCTTCACCTCTCCCCCTGTTGGCAACCCTAGCTCGGTGGGCCGAAGGGCCTGTTTCCACGCTGTATCTCAAGAGAACAAAAGTGGGCATGGGCTCGGTGGGCCGAAGGGCCTATTTGTTTCATTCTACGGCCTTCGAAGAAGATGTTAGGGCTAGTGTAGTTCTGGAAACTCTCCTGCCCCCAGCACCAGGGGACAAGGGCAGAGGTGAAAAGGATTAAATGGAGATTGAGAGCTGGCCCCTCTGACCGTCAAACACAAACAGACCACTTGGTCCTTATCAGTGTGAGGGACTCCAGTCCCACACAGAGAGGGCTTTGATCTCACGCCTGCTCTTTTTCAACAAAATCCACCCTTGGGTCTACTTTAGTTTAGAGACACAGCCCACTACATCGACCAGCGATCACCGATGTAGGAAAAACCTTCCCCATGTTGGGGGTGTCCAGAACCAGGGGGCCACACAGATTAGGAATAAAGGGTTAGGCCATTTAGGACTGAGATGACGTGGCAGTGGTAGAGTTGCCGCCTTACAGCGAATGCAGCGCCGGAGACCCAGGTTCGATCCCGACTACGGGCGCCGTCTGTACGGAGTTTGTACGTTCTCCCCGTGACCTGCGTGGGTTTTCTCCGAGATCTTCGGTTTCCTCCCACACTCCAAAGACGTGCGGGTTTGTAGGTTAATTGGCTGGGCAAATGTAAAAATTGTCCCCAGTGGGTGTAGGATAGTGTTAGTGTGCGGGGATCGCTGGGCGGCACGGACCCGGTGGGCCGAAGGGCCTGTTTCCGCGCTGTATCTCTAAATCTAAAAAAAATCTAAAAAACGTTCCCCATGTTGGGGGAGTCCAGAACCAGGGGGCCACACAGATTAAGAATAAAGGGTTAGGCCATTTAGGACTGAGATGAGGAGAAACTTTTTCACCCAGAGAGTTGTGAATCTGTGGAATTCTCTGCCACAGAGGGCAGTGGAGGCCAATTCGCTGGATGTTTTCAAGGGAGAGTTAGATAGAGCTCTTGTGGGATTCCTCCGGGCGTTCCGGTTTCCTCCCACATCCCAAAGACGTGCGGGTTTCTCGGTCAATCGGCCCCTCTGTAAATTGCCCCCCTAGTGTGTAGGGATTGGATGAGAAGGTGGGGTAACGTAGAATGTCGATGGTCAACATGGACTCGGTGGGCCGAAGGGCCTGTTTACCTGCTGGGTCTGTAGATTCTGAATGGAGAGAGCCTTGTGCACAAGCCCCTCTTTGGAAAAAGTGGTGGGAGAAGTCGTAGTTGTCGAATCAGTTGTGGGTAGGGTCGCCAACTGTCCCGTATTAGCCGGGACATCCCATATTTTAGGCTAAATTGGTTTGTTCCGTATGGGACCGCCCTTGTCCCGTATTAGGCCCGGACAGCGCTGTAGGCCCAGACACAGTAGGCCCGGACACTGTAGGCCCGGATATGCCTGGACACTGTAGGCCCGAAAACTGTAGGCCCCGAAACTGTAGGCCCGGACACTGTAGGCCCGAAAACTGTAGGCCCCGAAACTGTAGGCCCGGACAGTGAATGCCTGGACACTGTAGGCCCCAAAACTGTAGGTCTGGACACTGTAGGCCTGGACACTGTATGCCTGGACACTGTAGGCCCGGACACTGTAGGCCCGGAAACTGTAGGCCCCAAAACTGTAAGCCCACTGTATGCCTGAAAACTGTAGGCCCCGAAACTGTAGGTCCGGACACTGTAGGTCCAGACACTGTATGCCTGGACACTGTAGGCCCGGACACTGTAGGCCTGGACACTGTAGCCCGGGGGCCACTGTAGTCCCAGGCAGCGGAGGCCTGGACGCCGCCTAACGGAGGTTGCGCAACAACCCGCCTCTCGGCCCGGTCGGCCACCATTGGTGGAGCAGGAGCACGTGGCCGCTGGCTGGGTGACGTCACCTTGTCCCTTATTTGGGAGTGAGGAAGTTGCCAACCCTAGTTGTGGGTGAGTGGTCTGTGATGTAGGGGTGGAGCAGCAAGGCAATGGTGGGAGAGAAACAGTTCCTTCCTCTCCCCTTAAAATGTGCCTTATGGTTTTAATTATCCTAAATGTTAAGGCCGCCATTATAAACTGTGATCATGGTGGTCATTTGGTATTGTGGTCATCTTCATCTCTGGGCAAGGTGGCCATGTTGAACTGTGGTCAAGGTGGCCATTTTGCACTGTGGTCAAGGTGGCCATTGTGAACTGTGGTCAAGGTGGCCATTTTAATCTGTGGTCAAGGTGGCCATTTTGAACTGTGGTCAAGGTGGCCATTTTGAACTGTGGTCAAGGTGGCCATTTTGATCTGTGGTGATGGCAGCAATTTTGTTCTGGAGTCAAGAGTGCCATTTTGCTATGTCATGATCATGGCAGCCAGCTTGATCTGTGGTCAAGGCGGCCATTTTGATCTGTGGTCAGGCAGCCATCTCAGGAGAACATGGATAGGTGACGTTTCGGGTTGAGACCCTTCTGCTGTTCCTCCTTCTGGCATCAGAGGGCAGGATATTCCTGGGATGGCAGGACTTTCATATGAAGAAAGACTGGATAGACTCGGCTTGTACACGCTGGAATTTAGAAGATTGAGGGGGGATCTTATAGAAACGTACAAATTTCTTAAAGGGTTGGACAGGCTAGATGCAGGAAGATTGTTCCCGATGTTGGGGAAGTCCAGAACAAGGGGTCACAGTTTAAGGATAAGGAGGAAGTCTTTTAGGACCGAGATGAGAACGTTTTTTTTCACACAGAGAGTGGTGAATCTGTGGAATTCTCTGCCACAGAAGGTAGTTGAGGCCAGTTCATTGGCTATATTTAAGAGGGAGTTAGATGTGGCCCTTGTGGCTAAAGGGATCAGGAGGTATGGAGAGAAGGCAGGTACAGGATACTGAGTTGGATGATCAGCCATGATCATATTGAATGGCGGTGCAGACTCGAAGGGCCGAATGGCCTCCTCCTGCACCTATTTTCTATGTTTCTATGATATAGACAAGTGTGTTCTCCTCTGAGCCCGTGAATGTCGGAAACAAATGGACCAGGACATCACACCCTGTCGATAAGTCAAACTCTTCTTTCTCAAAATGGAGACACAAGGGACTGCTTTGGTTTAGTTTCGTTCAGTTTATTGTCCCGTGTACCGAGCGAGGTACAGTGAAGAGCTTTCGTCGCGTGCCATCCAGTCAGCGGAAAGACGACGCACGATTACAATCGAGCTCTCACTTCACCCCTGCCATCGGGAAGAAGCTACAGGAGCCTGAAAACTGTGACCTCCAGGTTCAGGAGCAACTTATTCCCTACAACCATCAGGCTAGTAAACACCACAACCTCCAACTAGGCTCAGGATTACATAGACTTGGGGGCATTGGCTTTGTCCTTTTGCACTATCAGTGTTTGTTCGTTTGTTTATGTGTGTTTATTTTTAAATATTTATATTGTATGTACAAAGTGAACTCAGTTTAGTTTAGTCTATTTATTCACAAAATGCTGGAGTAACTCAGCGGGTCAGGCAGCATCTCAGGAGAGAAGGAATGGGTGACGTTTCGGGTCTGAAGAAGGGTCTCGACCCGAAACGTCACCCATTCCTTCTCTCCCGAGATGCTGCCTGACCCGCTGAGTTACTCCAGCATTTTGTGAATAAACACCTTCGATTTGTACCAGCACCTGCAGTTATTTTCTTCGTTTGGTCTGTTGTCACGTGTACCGAGCGAGGTACAGCGAAAAGCTTTTGCTGCGTGCTAACCAGTCAGCGGAAAGACGACACTCGATTGCAATCGAGCCGTCCACAGTGTGCAGATACAGGATAAAGGGGACGACGTTTACTGTTAGCTCAAGCCCACAGGCTCCTGTCGTGAGTCCCGGTCCTGTAACTGGGAAGGAACTGCAGATGCTGGTTTCACGATTCTCTGGGTGAGAAAGTCTCCTGTGCACCTCAGTTTTCTCGTCAGGAACCCTCTTCAAAGTCGACACGCCTTGAGGAGATTTCGCAGCGGAGCAGACGAGATGTGCAGCAGGAAACCTGCAGACGCTGGTTTAAACCGAAGCTGGACGCAGAAACCTGGAGTCACTTAGCGGGACAGGCGATCATGGCTGATCGTCCAGAATCAGTTCCCCCATTCCTGCTTTCTCCCCCACATCCCTCGATACCATTAGCCCTCTCATCCCCCCCCCCCACTCTCTCCTCCCATTTCCTCCTCCCTCTCTCATTTCCCCCCTCACTCTCTCCTCCCCATCTCCCCCACTCTCTCTCATTTCCCCCCTCTCTCCCTTTCCCACACTCTCATTTCCCCCTCACTCTCTCACCCCCTCTCTCTCTCCTTCCCATCTCCACCACTCTCTCTCATTTCCCCCCTCACTCTCCCACCCTCTCTCCTCCCTCTCCCCCCTCCCTCTCCCTTTCCCACACTCTCATTTCCCCCCCTCACTCTCCCACCCCCTCTCCTCCCTCTCCCCCCCTCCCTCTCCCCCTTTCCCACACTCTCTCATTTTCCCCCTCACTCTCTCACCCCCTCTCCTCCCCATCTCCCCCACTCTCTCTCATTCCCCCCCTCACTCCCCCTCCCTCTCCCCCCTTTCCCACACTCTCATTTCCCCCCCTCACCCCCTCTCTCATTTCCCCCTCACTCTCCCACCCTCTCTCCTCCCTCTCCCCCCTCCCTCTTTCCCACACTCTCTCATTTCCCCCCTCACTCTCCCACCCTCTCTCCTCCCTCTCCCTTTCCCACACTCTCTCATTTCCCCCCTCACTCTCCCACCCTCTCCCCCTTTCCCACACTCTCTCATTTCCCCCCTCACACTTTCACCCCCTCTCCCTCCTCCCCATCTCCTCCTTCCCCCCCCCCCTTTCTCGCCCTCTCTCTCATTCCCCCCTCACTCTCTCATTTCCCCCTCTCTCTCTCCTTCCCATCTCCACACTCTGACACCTCCATTTGGAATATTTTGGAGGACCGAGAACCAAGAAGAACCGGGCAGCATCTCCTGGGAGAAGGAATGGGTGACGATTCGGGCCGAGACCCTTCCAACTAAACCGAAGCAGTTCCTTGTGGGTCTCCATTTTGAGAAACAAGACTTTATTCACAAAATGCTGGAGTAACTCAGCAGGTCAGGCAGCATCTCAGGAGAGAAGGAATGGGTGACGTTTCAGGTCGAGACCCTTCTTCAGACTGATGTCAGGGGGGGCGGGACAAAGGAAGGATATAGGTGGAGACAGGAAGATAGAGGGAGAACTGGGAAGGGGGAGGGGGGGAAGAGAGGGACAGAGGAACTATCTGAAGTTGTAGAAGTCAATGTTCATACCGCTGGGCTGCAAGCTGCCCAGGCGAAATATGAGGTGCTGTTCAATTTCTGGTGGGCCTCACTATGGCACTGGAGGAGGCCCATGACAGAAAGGTCAGACTGGGAGTGGGAGGGGGAGTTGAAGTGCTCAGCCACCGGGAGATCAGTTTGGTCAATGCGGACTGAGCGCAGGTGTTGAGCGAAACGATCGCCGAGCCTGCGCTTGGTTTCGCCGATGTAAAGAAGTTGACATCTGGAGCAGCGGATGCAATAGATGAGGTTGGAGGAGGTGCAGGTGAACCTCTGTCTCACCTGGAAAGACTGTTTGGGTCCTTGGATGGAGTTGAGGGGGGAGGTAAAGGGACAGGTGTTGCATCTCGTGCGGTTGCGGGGGAAAGTGCCCGGGGATGGGGTGGTTTGGGTAGGAAGGGACGAGTGGACCAGGGAGTTACGGAGGGAACGGTCTCTGTGGAACAAGAGTTTGACTTACCGCTGCTTAGGCTGGGGACAGGGTGTGATGTCCTGGTCTATTTGTTTACAAACAAAGATACTAGAGGAGCAAGATGGACCACTCCATTGAAATCGGGCCCGTACTGAAGTGTAGTCCGCAAAGGAGCGTAACGTCCGCCATTTTAGTGGGAAAAACCCGCCGCTCACTCTGCCTCTCGCACTGCAACCAGTGTTTTGGGGGAACAGTATAGACAATAGGTGCAGGAGGAGGCCATTCGGCCCTTCGTGCCAGCACCGCCATTCAATGTGATCATGGCTGATCATTCTCAATCAGTACCCCGTTCCTGCCTTCTCCCCATACCCCCTGACTCCGCTATCCTTAAGAGCTCTATCCAGCTCTCTCTTGAATGCATTCAGAGAATTGGCCTCCACTGCCTTCTGAGGCAGAGAATTCCACAGATTCACAACTCTCTGACTGAAAAGGTTTTTCCTCATCTCCGTTCTAAATGGCCGACCCCTTATTCTTAAACTGTGGCCCCTTGTTCTGGACTCCCCCAACATCGGGAACATGTTTCCTGCCTCTAACGAGTCCAACCCCTTAATAATCTTATACGTTTCGATAAGATCTCCTCTCATCCTTCTAAATTCCAGTGTATACAAGCCTAGTCGCTCCAGTCTTTCAACATATGACAGTCCCGCCATTCCGGGAATTAACCTAGTAAACCTACGCTGCACGCCCTCAATAGCAAGAATATCCTTCCTCAAATTTGGAGACCAAAACTGCACACAGTACTCCAGGTGCGGTCTCATATCTCATCTATCAATTCACAGATTTTTGTTATTTTTCTTTTTAAATGTCTTTGCAAGTTTCTGCCTACTAAAATGGCGCCGTGACGCACTAGGGTGGAGTGGTCCATCTTGCTCCTCTAGTACCTTTGTTTACCACAGTCCGTGGCTCTGGGGAGAACACACTGTCTACATCCTGCCCTCTGCTGCCAGGAAGAGGGACGGCAGATTCAGCTCGACTCACAAAGGTTCAGATGCAAAAACAAATCTGTGGCTGCTCTGATTTGCTGCCTCAGGAGTTGAGTATAGGAGCAAAGAGGTCCTTCTGCAGTTGTACAGGGCCCTAGTGAGACCGCACCTGGAGTACTGTGTGCAGTTGTACAGGGCCCTAGTGAGACCGCACCTGGAGTACTGTGTGCAGTTGTACAGGGCCCTAGTGAGACCGCACCTGGAGTACTGTGTGCAGTTGTACAGGGCCCTAGTGAGACCGCACCTGGAGTACTGTGTGCAGTTTTGGTCTCCAAATTTGAGGAAGGATATTCTTGCTATTGAGGGCGTGCAGCGTAGGTTTACTAGGTTAATTCCCGGAATGGCGGGACTGTCGTATGTTGAAAGACTGGAGCGACTAGGCTTGTATACACTGGAATTTAGAAGGATGAGAGGGGATCTTATCGAAACGTATAAGAAAATAACTGCAGATGCTGGTACAAATCGAAGGTATTTATTCACAAAATGCTGGAGTAACTCAGCAGGTCAGGCAGCATAAGAAAATAACTGCAGATGCTGGTAAAAATCGATTTATTCACAAAGTGCTGGAGTAACTCAGCAGGTCAGGCAGCATCTCGGGAGAGAAGGAATGGGTGACGTTTCGGGTCGAGACCCTTCTCGGAAAGGTATAAGATTATTAAGGGGTTGGACACGTTAGAGGCAGGAAACATGTTCCCAATGTTGGGGGAGTCCAGAACAAGGGGCCACACAGTTTAAGAATAAGGGGTAGGCCATTTAGAACGGAGATGAGGAAAAACTTTTTCAGTCAGAGAGTTGTGAATCTGTGGAATTCTCTGCCTCAGAAGGCAGTGGAGGCCAATTCTCTGAATGCATTCAAGAGAGAGCTAGATAGAGCTCTTAAGGATAGCGGAGTCAGGGGGTATGGGGAGAAGGCAGGAACGGGGGTACTGATTGAGAATGATCAGCCACGATCACATTGAATGGCGGTGCTGGCTCGAAGGGCCGAATGGCCTCCTCCTGCACCTGTTGTCTATTGTCTCACAAGCGCGAGAGGCCTGGGTTCCATCCCGACTACGGGCGCTGTCTGTACAGAGTTTTTGCATGTTCTCCCTGTGACTGCGTGGGTTTTCTCCGGGCGCTCCGGTTTCCTCCCACACTCCCAAAGACGTGCGGGTTTGTCGGCTAATCGCCCCTCTAGTGTGTAAATTGCCCCTCTAGTGTGTCGGATAGAACTGGTATACGGGATAGAACTGGACTCGGCGGGACGAAGGGCCTGCTTCCAGGCTGTATCTGTAAACTACACCCAATAAACTAAGCTGGTAGAGCCCCTGTCTCACAGCGCGAGAGACATGGGTTCAATCCTGACCACAGGTGCTGTCTGTACCTGCCTGCGTGTGGGATTTGCACCTCCCCCCCCCCCGGGACCACGTGGGTTTCCTCCAGGTGTTCTGGTTTCCTCACAAAGGCGGTTAATTTTCCCCTCTGTGGTGTCGGGAGTGGATGATAAAAAGTGTGATCATGTCGAACTGCTGTGAATGGGTGATCAGCATCATAAGGGATAGTAGAACGAGGCCATTCGGCCCATCAAGTCTACTCCACCATTCAATCGAGGCTGATCTATCTCTCCCTCCCAACCGCATTCCCCTGCCTTCTCCCCATAACCCCTGACACCCGCACTAATCAACAATCTATCTGTCTCTGCCTTAAAAATACCCACTTACTTGTGGCCTCCACAGCCGTCTGTGGCAAAGAATCCCACAGATTCACCGCCCTCTGACTAAAGAAATTCCTCCTCATCTCCTTCCTAAAGGAACGTCCTTTAATATGACCTCTGGTCCTAGACTCTCCCACTCGTGGAAACATCCTCTCCACATCCACCTGAGCGTGAACTTGTTGGGCCGAAGGGCCTGTCTCTTCACTAAACTAAATGGGGCGGCACGGTGGCGCAGCGGTAGAGTTGCCGCCTTACAGCGAATGCAGCGCCGGAGATTCAGGTTCGGTCCTGACTACGGGCGCCGTCTGTACGGAGTTTGTACGTTCTCCCCGTGACCTGCGTGGGTTTTCCCTGAGATCTTCGGTTTTCTCCCACACTCCAAAGACGTGCGGGTTTGTGGGTTAATTGACTGGGTAAATGTAAATAAAATTGTCCCTAGTGTGTGTAGGATAGTGTTAGTGTGCGGGGATCGCTGGGCGTAGCGGACCCGGTGTTTCCGCGCTGTATCTCTAAACAAAATAAAATGGCGGAGTGTATGGTGGAGTAGACCTGACGGGCCGAATGGCCTATTCCGACTCCTATTCCTCTTGACCTTCATACCCCCAGGCGTGGTCTCACCAGTGCCCCGAAGCATCTCTCTGCTTGTTCTCAAGATGGCTGCCGCGGACCTGATGGGCCGAAGGGCCCGTTTCCAAGCTGCACCTCCACACTGAACAGCTCGCACAGACTGCCGACCTGACAAGTTGCCAGTGACCGGGCGGCACGGTGGCGCAGCGGGTAGAGCTGCTGCCTCACAGCGCCGGAGACCCGGGTTCCATCCCGACCACGGGCGCCGTCTGTACGGAGTTTGTTCGTGACCTGCGTGGGTTTTCTCCGAGATCTTCGGTTTCCTCCCACACTCCAAAGACGCGCAGGTTTGTAGGTTAATTGGCTTAGTGTAACTGTCTGTGTGTGTGCGTGTGTGTGGGATAGTGTTAGTGTACGGGGATCGCTGGTCGGCGCAGACTCGGTGGGCCGAAAGGCCTTTTTCCGCGCTGTACCTCTAAACTAAACTACTTATTGATGACCCTAGGGCTGTAATCTTTAATTAGACTTTATCTTGCACTAAACATTACTCACGATTATCCTGCATCTGTACACTGGATGGCTCAATTGTAATCGTGTCTAGTTTTTAGATTTTTAGATTTAGTGATACAGCTCGGAAACATGCCCTTCGGCCCACCGGGTCCGCGCTGCCCAGCGATCCCCGCACACTAACACTATCCTACACACACTAGGGACAATTTTTTAAAACATTTACCCAGTCAATTAACCTACAAACCTGCACGTCTTTGGAGTGTGGGAGGAAACCGAAGATCTGGGAGAAAACCCACGCAGGTCACGGGGAGAACGTACAAACTCCGTACAGACGGTGGCCGTAGTCAGGATGGAACCCGAGTCTCCGGCGCTGCATTCGCTGTAAGGCAGCAACTCTACCGCTGCGCCACCTGTACATGACTGTACATCATGCAACAACAAAAAATTCTCACTGTACCTCAGTACAAGCGACAATAGACCAAAGATACTAGAGGAGCCAGAAAGACCACTCGACCCTAAAAACCGTCGTGCGTCACGGCACCATTTTAGTCGGCAGAAACTTGTAAACATTTTTAAAGAAAAATAACACAAATCTGTGAATTGGCAGATGAGATACATTCTGCATTTTAATGGTATCATCACACATACTGTTCCCCCACAACACTGATTACACTGCGAGAGGCGGGTTTGCTTACCAAAATGGCGGCCGTTACGCTCCTTTGCGTACTACACATCAGTACAGGCGATTTCAACAGAGTGGTCCATCTTGCTCCTCTAGTATCTTTGCAATAAACTAAACCAAATCTTTACCCCATCATCTTAAACCCATGGTTCTTGATTCCAGTTTCTCTGGGCAAAATACTCTGCAATCATCCCCAACTACTCCCCGCGTGACTTTGTACCCCTCTATAAGATCACCCCTCGTCCTCCTGCGCTCCAAGGCTTAGAGTCCCAGCCTGCCCCAACCTCTCCCTGTAGCTCAGGGCCCCTCGAGTCCTGGCAACATCCACGTGAACCTTCTCTTCACTCGTTCCAGCTTAATGCCAACCTTAATCCCCATTAACTCACGTCACAGTCCAAAGAAATCCTATTCAATAGAGCGGCACTGTGGTGAGCTGCTGCCTCACAGCGCCGGAGACCCGGGTTCAATCCTGACCACGGGCGCCGTCTGTACGGAGTTTGTACCATTCTCCCCGTGACCTGCGTGGGTTTTCTCCGAGATCTTCGGTTTCCTCCCGCACTCCAAAGACGCACAGGCTTGCAGGTTAATTGGTATAACTGTAAAATTGTCCCGTGTGTGTGTGTAGGATAGCGTTAGTGTGCGGGGATCGCTGGTCGGCGCGGACCCGGTGGGCCGAAGGGCCTGTTTTCTGCGCCGTACCCCTGCACTAAAGCAGGCAGCGGATGCAAATCTAACAATGGCCCCCGTCGGACACCAAACATCCTTTGCACCGCCTCGCCCAGGATTCACGGCAACTGGGACCTCAACGCCCGTCGTATCGTCGCCCCTTTATCCCGTCACGCAGCGACCCTCCGTGGCTCCGGTTTCAAGAGACAAGGAGCGTGGAGAGCCAGCTGGGAACAGACATCGCCACCACCTCCTCGATTCACCGTCGCACCGGACACCACAGCCCCACCCGGCTCGGACACGCCCCGCAAAGAGCGGGGCCGCCCCTGAACCCGCTCCGCACAGCGGTTCAACGCCAACATGCGTCGTTGGGGGTTGCGTCGGTCAGCAGCCTGCGTGCGTGTGTGGGGCAGGCCGGCAAACGGCACGGCATTCTCGACCGCGCTGTCCTCCGCCCCCCCCTGGTGGAGGGGTTGGACCTCACGGCCCTCGACAACAGCAGACCGCACTGGCCACAGCGCCTGGAGGCCGTCACATAACTCCTGCTGCCTCAGACGCAAGAAGAAGACATTTTATTGTGCCGCCTCGGACACCGACAAATATAAATCATCTCAATATTTCTCCCCCCGCCGCACGGTCTTCGAATAGAAATGGCGGTTGTGACAAAAGACGCCCTTTTTGCCCTCCCTCTCACAATCCCACGTGAAAGCAAACCTTGCGGGCTCTTGGCGAGGTGTCCAGTCACCTGTCAGCGCACGCGGCCTGCGGTCCGCTTTCCACCGTTAGCTTCACGAAGAAAAATACAACGAGGCTCCAGAAATGGGGAGAACACAACAACAGACTCGCGGTCAAGTAACACCTGTGGAAAGAGGAATAGTTGGCGTTTTAGTCACAGTTTAGTCACAATAGACAATAGGTGCTGGAGGAGGCCATTCGGCCCTTCGAGCCTGTACGCACCGCCATTCAATGTGATCATGGCTGATCATTCTCAATCTGTACCCCGTTCCTGCCTTCTCCCCATACCCCCTGACTCCGCTATCCTTAAGAGCTCTATCCATAGTTTTAGTCACATTTAGGGTTTTAGTCACATAGTCGGCCATTTTGGACTGAGACGAGGAAAAACGTTTCCACCCAGAGAGTCGTGAATCTGTGGGATTCTCTGCCACAGAAGGCAGTGGAGGCCGATTCACAGGATGCATTCAAGATAGAGTTAGATTTAGCTCTTAGGGCTAACGGAATCAAGGGGTATGGGGAGAAAGCAGGAACGGGGTACTGATTTTGGATGATCAGCCACGATCATATTGAATGGCGGTGCTGGCTCGAAGGGCCGAATGGCCTACTCCTCCTGCACCTGTTTTCTATGTTTCTCAGGCCTGCTGGATCCCTTGTTTGCCAACAATTTTCATTTCCCCTTTTCCATTCCCACAATGACATTTCTGTCCTGGGCCCTGGTGAGACTGCACCTGGAGTATTGCGTGCAGTTTTGGTCTCCTAATTTGAGGAAGGATATTCTTGCTATTGAGGGAGTGCAGCGTAGGTTCACCAGGTTAATCCCCGGGATGGCGGGACTGTCATATGAGGAAAGAATGGATCGACTGGGCTTGTATTCACTGGAACTTAGAAGGATGAGAGGGGATCTTATAGAAACATATACAATTCTTAAAGGATTGGACAGGCTAGATACAGGAAAAATGTTCCCCATGTTGGGGGAGTCCAGAACCAGGGGTCACACAGTTTAAGACTAAGGGGTCGGCCATTTAGAACTGAGATGAGGAAAAACCTTTTCACCAGAGAGTTGTGAATCTGTGGAATTCTCTGCCACAGAAGGCAGTGGAGGTCAATCCACTGGATGTTTTCAAGAGAGAGTTAGATTTAGCTCGTGGGGCTAAACGGAATCAAGGGATGTGGGGAGAAAGCAGGAACGGGGTACAGATTTTAGATGATCAGCCGTGATCATATTGAATGGCGGTGCTGGCTCGAAGGGCCGAATGGCCTACTCCTCCACCTATTTTTCTAAGTTTCTAAGTTCAGAGACTTTGACCAAAGCCTAGTTTTATTTTCAAATAATCAAACGCAGAGGTGCTGGAGTATTTAACCATACGCCTATTTTATCGTGGAGCCCAAACCTCATCTTTAATAATGGGCTCTAAAATTTGACCAAACGGTGGTGCAGCGGGTAGAGCTGCTGTCTCACGGTGCCGGAGACCCGGGTTCAATCCTGACTACGGGTGCTGCCTGCACGGAGTTTGCACGTTCTCCCCGTGACCTGCGTGGGTTTTCTCCGGGAGCTCCGGTTTCCTCCCACACTCCAAAGACGTGTTTGATTTTGGCACCCTGGGGGAAAAAAGCTTCTGACTATCTTGTTCTCATACACCCTTGAGATGGGCTGGGGCTCCAGTTTCCTGCAGAGGTGATCGGTTTAACTTGGTATCATGATTGGCACACGCACACAGAGACAGAGAGAGAGAGAGACAGGCACAAATATAGAGACACACACACAAAGACACACACAGATATGCACAGACACACATATAATGCCAAAGACACACAGATACACACACACATTGATACTCATACACACACACACACACACACAAAGATACCCACAGATACACACACACACACACAGACGTACACAGGTCTAGACACATACACACACAGACACATGCACACACACACACACACGCGTACACACACACAGACACAGATGTACACACACGTGTAGACACATACACACACGTACACACACACAAACAGGCACGTACACACACACACATATACACACACACGTGTACACACACACGTGTACACAAACAGGCACGTACACACACACGTATAAACACACACGTGTACACACACAAGCGTACACACACACATGTACACACACACACGCACGTACACATACACGTGTACACACAC
>NC_135986.1:9903021-9928021 GCF_053455715.1 Rhinoraja longicauda
ATTAGTACTGTAACACCACTTCACTTCACTTGTCCGGGCTGAAGAGAGAGTTGCCATGCCAACCGGCCTGTTCGTAACCTTCAAGCCTGTGCTCTGATACTTCCAGCTTTGAGTGAACCACAACAACACAAACCACAGCGCAGGTCACGGGGACTTTACCAGAGTCGGCGACAACAAGCTGCCAGGGATGTCCGGACTGGATTAAATAAAATTGAGAGGCTTAGCACGGAAACAGGCCCTTCGGCCCACCGAGTCCATGCGCCCATCGACCACCTGTCAACACTAGTTCATGTTTAGGTTATAATACAGCACAGAAACAGGCCCTTCGGCCCACCGAGTCCCTATCCACCACCCGTGAATACTAGTTCATGTTTAGATATAGCACGGAAACAGGCCCTTCGGCCCACCATGTCCCTACCCACCCGTGAACACTAGTTCATGTTTAGGTTATAGATACAGCACAGAAACAGGCCCTTCGGCCCACCAAGTCACTATCGACCACCTGTCAACACTACTTCATGTTTAGGTTATAGATACAGCACGGAAACAGGCCCTTCGGCCCACCGAGACCCTACCCACCTGTCAACACTACTTCATGTTTAGGTTATAGACACAGCACAGAAACAGGCCCTTCGGCCCACCGGGTCCATGCCGACGATCGACCACCTGTCAACACTAGTTCATGTTTAGGTTATAGATACAGCACAGAAACAGGCCCTTCGGCCCACCGAGTCCACGCCAACCATCGATCGCCCGTTCACGCCAGTTCTACGTTGTCCCACTTTCCCACCCACTCCCTACGCACGAGGGGGCGATTTACAGGGGGCCGATTGGCCGACGTGGATGGAAACCGGAGCGCCCGGAGGAAACCCACCCGCGCAGGTCACAGGGAGGACGTGCAAACTCCACACAGACAGCGCCCGAGGGCAGGTCAGGTCAGGGTCTCTGGCGCTGTGAGGCAGCCGTTCTACCCGTTGCCAATCTGTCCAACCACTCCCTGCAGTTGATCGCGCGGAATCAAGAACCAGAGAACCAAGAACGAGGAGGGGAAAAGGCGCAGCGGTAGAGTTGCCGCCCGACAGCGCCGGAGACACGGGTTCAATCCTGACCTCGGGCGTTGTCTGTACGGAGTTTGCACCTTCTCTCCATAATCGGAAAGATATTGTCAAGCTTGAAAGGGTTCAGAAAAGATTTACGAGGATGTTGCCATGACTCGAGGGTGTGAGCTACAGGGAGAGGTTGGGGCAGGCTGGGATTCTATTCCTTGGAGCGCAGGAGGGTGAGGGGAGATCTTATAGAGGTGTACAAAATCACGAGAGGAATAGATCGGGTAGAGTCTTTTACCCAGAGTCAGGGAATCGAGGACCAGAGGACACAGGGCCAAGGTGAAGGGGGAAAGATTTAATTGGAATCCGAGGGGTAACATTTCCACACAGAGGATGGTGGGTGTATGGAACGAGCTGCCGGAGGAGGTAGTTGAGGCTGGGACTATCCCATCATTTAAGAAACAGTTGGACAGGCACAGGTTTGGAGGGTTAGACAATAGACAATAGACAATAGGTGCAGGAGTAGGCCATTCAGCCCTTCGAGCCAGCACCGCCATTCAATGCGATCATGGCTGATCACTCTCAATCAGTACCCCGTTCCTGCCTTCTCCCCATACCCCCTCACTCCGCTATCCTTAAGAGCTCTATCCAGCTCTCTCTTGAAAGCATCCAACGAACTGGCCTCCACTGCCTTCTGAGGCAGAGAATTCCACACCTTCACCACCCTCTGACTGAAAAAGTTCTTCCTCATCTCCGTTCTAAATGGCCTACCCCTTATTCTCAAACTGTGGCCCCTTGTTCTGGACTCCCCCAACATTGGGAACATGTTATCTGCCTCTAATGTGTCCAATCCCCTAATTATCTTATATGTTTCAATAAGATCCCCCCTCATCCTTCTAAATTCCAGTGTATACAAGCCCAATCGCTCCAGCCTTTCAACATACGACAGTCCCGCCATTCCGGAATTAACCTAGTGAACCTACGCTGCACGCCCTCCATAGCAAGAATATCCTTCCTCAAATTTGGAGACCAAAACTGCACACAGGGTACAATGGAGAGGGTACAGAGGAGATTTACTAGAATGTTGCCTGGGTTTCAGCACTTAGGCTACAGAGAGAGGTTGAACAGGTTGGGTCTTTATTCTTTGGAGCGTAGAAGGTTGGGGGGACTTGATAGAGGTTTTTTAAATTTTGAGAGGGACGGACAGAGTTGACGTGGGTAGGCTTTTCCCTTTGAGAGTGGGGAAGATTCCAACAAGGGGACATAGCTTCAGAATTGAGGGACAAAGGTTTAGGGGTAACATGAGTAATTTGTTTACTCAGAGGGTTGTGGCTGTATGGAATGGGCTTCCGGTGGAAGTGGTGGAGGCTGGCTCGATTTTATTATTTAAGAGTAAATTGGATAGGTATATGGATAGGAGGGGATTGGAGGGTTATGGTCTGAGTGCAGGTAGATGAGACTAGGTCAGGGAGAATGGTCGGCGTGGACTGGTAGAGCCGGACAGGCCTGTTTCCATGATTTAAAAAAAAAAAAAAAAAAAAAAAAAAAAAAAAAAAAAAACAGTACTCCAGGTGCGGTCTCACCAGGGCCCGGTACAACTGTAGAAGGACCTCTTTGCTCCTATACTCAACTCCTCTTGTTACGAAGGCCAACATTCCATTGGCTTTCTTCACTGCCTGCTGTACCTGCATGCTTCCTTTCATTGACTGATGCACTAGGACACCCAGATCTCGTTGAACTCCCCCTCCTCCTAACTTGACACCATTCAGATAATAATCTGCCTTTCTATTCTTACTTCCAAAGTGAATAACCTCACACTTATCTACATTAAACTGCATCTGCCATGTATCCGCCCACTCACACAACCTGTCCAAGTCACCCTGCAGCCTTATTGCATCTTCCTCACAATTCACACTACCCCCCAACTTAGTATCATCTGCAAATTTGCTAATGGTACTTTTAATCCCTTCGTCTAAGTCATTAATGTATATCGTAAATAGCTGGGGTCCCAGCACCGAACCTTGCGGTACCCCACTGGTCACTGCCTGCCATTCCGAAAGGGACCCATTTATCCCCACTCTTTGCTTTCTGTCTGTCAACCAATTTTCTATCCATGTCAGTACCCTACCCCCAATACCATGTGCCCTAATTTTGCCCACTAATCTCCTATGTGGGACCTTGTCGAAGGCTTTCTGAAAGTCGAGGTACACCACATCCACTGACTCTCCCTTGTCAATTTTCCTAGTTACATCCTCAAAAAATTCCAGTAGATTTGTCAAGCATGATTTCCCCTTCGTAAATCCATGCTGACTCGGAATGATCCCGTTACTGCTATCCAAATGCTCAGCAATTTCGTCTTTTATAATTGACTCCAGCATCTTCCCCACCACTGATGTCAGACTAACTGGTCTATAATTACCTGTTTTCTCTCTCCCTCCTTTCTTAAAAAGTGGGATAACATTTGCTATCCTCCAATCCACAGGAACTGATCCTGAATCTATAGAACATTGAAAAATGATCTCCAATGCTTCCACTATTTCTAGAGCCACCTCCTTAAGTACTCTGGGATGCAGACCATCAGGCCCTGGGGATTTATCAGCCTTCAGTCCCATCAGTCTACCCAAAACCATTTCCTGCCTAATGTGGATTTCCTTCAGTTCCTCCATCACCCTAGGTTCTCCGGCCCCTAGAACATTTGGGAGATTGTGTGTATCTTCCTCAGTGAAGACAGATCCAAAGTAACGGTTTAACTCGTCTGCCATTTCTTTGTTCCCCATAATAAATTCCCCTGCTTCTGTCTTCAAGGGACCCACATTTGCCTTGACTATTTTTTTCCTCTTCACGTACCTAAAAAAACTTTTGCTATCCTCCTTTCTATGATTGGCTAGTTTACCCTCGTACCTCATCTTTTCTCCCCGTATTGCCTTTTTAGTTAACTTTTGTTGCTCTTTAAAAGAGTCCCAATCCTCTGTCTTCCCACTCTTCTTTGCTATGTTATACTTCCTCTCCTTAATTTTTATGCTGTCCCTGACTTCCCTTGTCAGCCACAGGTGTCTCTTACTCCCCTTAGAGTCTTTCCACCTCTTTGGAATAAATTGATCCTGCAACCTCTGCATTATTCCCAGGAATACCTGCCATTGCTGTTCTACCGTCTTCCCTGCTAGGGCCTCCTTCCAATCAATTTTGGCCAGCTCCTGCCTCATGCCTCTGTAATCCCCTTTGCTATACTGTAATACCGACACTTCCGATTTTCCCTTCTGCCTTTCCATTTGCAGAGTAAAACTTATCATGTTGTGATCACTGCCTCCTAATGGCTCTTTTACCTCTAGTCCCCTTATCAGATCAGGATCATTACACAACACTAAATCCAGAATTGCCTTCTCCCTGGTAGGCTCCAGTACAAGCTGTTCTAAGAATCCATCTCGAAGGCACTCTACAAACTCTCTTTCCTGGGGTCCATTTCCAACCTGATTTTCCCAGTCTACCTGCATGTTGAAATCTCCCATAACCACCGTAGCATTACATTTTTGACACGCCAATTTTATCTCCTTTTATTATGGACCAAGCGCAGGCAAGTGGGACGAGAGTAGCTGGGACATTGTAGGCCGGTGTGGGCGAGTTGGGCCGAAGGGCCCGTTTCCATACTAGAAACATAGAAAATAGAAAATAGGTCCAGGAGTAGGCCATTCGGCCCTTCGAGCCTGCACCGCCATTCAATATGATCATGGCTGATCATCCAACTCAGTATCCTGTACCTGCCTTCTCTCCATACCCCCTGATCCCTTTAGACACAAGGGCCACATCTAACTCCCTTTTAAATATAGCCAATGAACTGGCCTCAACTACCTTCTGTGGCAGAGAATTCCACAGATTCACCACTCTCTCTATGTGAAAAAAAACTTTCTCATCTCGGTCCTAAAAGACTTCCCCCTTATCCTTAAACTGTGTGACCCCTTTTTCTGGACTTCCCCAACATCGGGAACAATCTTCCTGCATCCAGCCTGTCCAACCCCTTAAGAATTTTGTAAGTTTCTATAAGATCCCCCCTCAATCTTCTAAATTCCAGCGAGTACAAGCCGAGTCTATCCAGTCTTTCTTCATATGAAAGTCCTGCCATCCCAGGAATCAATCTGGTGAACCTTCTCTGTACTCCCTCATACTGTATCAATCTATGACTCTGTGACCTGTGTGGGCTTTCTCTAGGTGTGTCCTCCCACACTCCAAAGACGTGCGGGTTTGTAGGTTAATTGGCTTTGGTAAACAATTGTCTCTTGTTCCCGAGTCTGCAGGATCGTGCTAAAAGGTGCGGGTTCATCCCTGGGCAGCGCGGGCTCTGTGTGCCAAAGGGCCCCTTATCTGCACTGTGTCTCTAAACTAACCAGGCAGGAGGGACTAGTGTAGATGGGGCATGTTGGTCGGCATGGGCAAGACCGCTGGAAATTGCAGTGAATTGTGGACGCAGCCCAGACCATCACACAAACCAACCTCCCTCCCACCGACTCCATCTACACCTCACGCTGCCTCGGCAAGGCCAGCAGCCCAGACCATCACACAAACCAACCTCCCTCCCACCGACTCCATCTACACCTCACGCTGCCTCGGCAAGGCCAGCAGCCCAGACCATCACACAAAACAACCTCCCCTCCACCGATTCCATCTACACCTCACGCTGCCTCGGCAAGGCCAGCAGCATCATCAAGGACCATCTCACCCCCGGCCACTCCCTCTTCTCCCCTCTCCCATCGGGCAAGAGGCACAAAAGTGTGGAAACGCACACCTCCAGATTCAGGGACAGTTTCTTCCCGGCTGTTATCAGGCAACTGAACCATCCCACCACAACCAGAGAGCAGTGCTGAACTACTATCTACCTCATTGGAGACCCTCGGACTATCCTTGATCGGACTTCACCTTCACTTGGCTTTCCCTTGCACTAAACGTTATTCCCTTATCATGTATCTGTTCACTGTGGACGGCTCGATTGTAAACACGTATTGTCTTTCCACTGACTGGTTAGCACGCAACAAAAGCTTTACAGGTACACGTAGGGTTGCCAACTATCTCACTCCCAAATAAGGGACAAGGTGACGTCACCGCCCCGCGCCCCACGTGACCTCACCCAGCCAGCGGCCACGTGCTCCCGCTCCACCAATGGCGGCCGCCCAGGCTGGGAGGCGGGTTGCCACGCAACCTCCATTAGGCGGTGCCCGGGCCTCTGGGCCTACACTGTCTGGACCTACAGTGTCTGGGCCTACAGTGTCTGGGCCTACAGTGTCTGGGCCTACAATGTCTAGCCCGACAGTGTCTGGGCGTACAGTGTCCGGGTCTACACTGTCCGGACCTACAGTGTCTGGGCCTACAGTTTCCGGGCCTACACTGTCTGGGCCTACAGAGTCCAGGCATATACTGTCCGAGCCTACAGTGTCCGGGCCTACAGTGTCCAAACCTACACTGTCCGGACCAACAGTGTCCAGGCCAACAGTGTCTGGGCCTACAATGTCTGGGTCTACACTGTCCAGGCCTACAGAGTCCAGGCCTACACTGTATGAGCCTACACGTACACATAGGGGTTGCCAACTACCTCACTCCCAAATTAGGGACAAGGTGACGTCACTGCCCCGCCAGCGGCCATGTGCTCCACCAATGGAGGCCGCCCGGGCCGGGAGGTGGGTTGCCACGCAACCTCCATAAGGGGTGCCCGAGCCTCCGGGCCTACACTGTCCGGGCCTACACCGTCTGGGCCTACACTGTCCGGGCCTTCACCGTCTGGGCCTACAGTGTCCGGGCCTACACTGTCCGGACCTACAGAGTCCAGGCCTACACTGTCCGAGCCTACACTGTCCTGGCCTACAGTGTCCAAGCCTACACTGTCCGGACCAACAGTGTCCGGACCAACAGTGTCCGGGCCTACACTGTCCGGGCCTACAGTGTCCGAGCCTACACTGTCCGGGCCTACAGAGTCCAGGCCCACACTGTCCAGGCCTACACTGTCCGAGCCTTCAGTGTCCGGGCCTACAGTGTCCGAGCCTTCAGTGTCCGGGCCTACAGTGTCCCGACAGTCTAGGGGCACGTCTAGGCCGACAGTGTCCGGGGCTACATTGTTCCCTGGGCCTAATAGGGGACAAGGACGGTCCCGAACGGGACAAACCAATTTAGCCCAAAATACGGGATGTCCCGGCTAAAATACGGGATGTCCTGGCTAATTCGGGACAGTTGGCAACCCAACATACACATGACAATAAACTAAACTGAATTGAAATTTTCTGCCGAAGGGCCTAAACTACAGAGGCAGGTAGGACTAGAGTAGATGGGGCTTGTTGGTCGGCATGGGCAAATTGGGCCGAAGGGCCTGTTATCTCTAAAGTACAGAGGCAGGTAGGACTAGTGTAGATGGGGCATGTTGGTCGGCATGGGCAAATTGGGCCGAAGGGCCTGTTTCGGGTTCTATGTGACTAACTAAGAAGCCTGGATGTAACACGCCGCATTACTAATGAAAAAGCAATTGGAGTGTTGTGTTCAGTTCAGCGACTAGGCTTGTATACACTGGATGAGAGGAGATCTTATCGAAACGTATAAGATTATTAAGGGGTTGGACACGTTAGAGGCAGGAAACATGTTCCCAATGTTGGGGGAGTCCAGAACCAGGGGCCACAGTTTAAGAATAAGGGGTAGGCCATTTAGAAAGGAGATGAGGAAATACTTTTCAGTCAGAGAGTTATAAATCTGTGGAATTCTCTGCCGCAGAAGGCAGTGGAGGCCAATTCTCTGAATGCATTCAGGAGAGAGCTAGACTGAGCTCCTAAGGATAGCAGAGTCAGGGGGTATGGGGAGAAGGCAGGATCAGCCATGATCAGCCATGATCACATTGAATGGCGGTGCTGGCTCAAAGGGCCGAATGGCTTCCTCCTGCATCTATTGTCTATTGTCTATTGTTCTGGGCACCGTGTTATAGGAAAGATTTTGTCAAGCTGGAAAGGGCGCAGAGAAGATTTACGAGGATGTTGCCAGGACTCGAGGGTTTGAGCTACAGGGAGAGGTTGAGCAGGCTGGAGCGCAGGAGAATGAGGGGGGATCTTATAGAGGTGCACAAAATCACGAGAGGAATAGGTGAATCGAGGACCAGAGGATATATATTTTTTCAGGTGAAGGGAAAAAAGATTCAAATTTTCACACAGAGGGTGGTGGGTGTATGGAACGAGAGGAGATAGTTGAGGCTGGGACTATCCCAACGTTTAAGAAACAGTTAGACAGGTACACGGATAGGGCAGGTTTGGAGGGATATGGGCCAAACGCAGGCAGGTGGGACTAGTGTAGCTGGGACATGTTGGCCTGTGTGGGCAAGTTGGGCCGAAGGGCCTGTTTCCACGCTGTATCACTCCACGATTCTCGGCCTTCTGAAGCAAGGAGTTTGTGACAGTGCACTCTGTCTTGAAAGAATGGATCGCCTGGGCTTGTATTCACTGGAATTTAGAAGGATGAGAGGCGATCCGATGGAAACATATCAAATTCTTAAGGGATTGGACAGGCTAGATGCAGGAAAGATTTTCCCCAATGTTGGAGGAGTCCAGAACCAGGGGCCACACAGTTTAAGAATAAGGGGTACGGCCATTTAGGACTGAGACGAGGAAAAACTTCTTCACCCAGAGAGTCGTGAATCTGTGGAATTCTCTGCCACAGAAGGCAGTGGAGGCCGATTCACTGGGTGTTTTCAAGAGAGAGTTGGATATGGTGCTCAGGGCTAACGGAATCAAGGGAGAAAGCAGGTACTGATTGTGGATGATCAGCCGTGATCATATTGAATGGCTGAAGAAGGGTCTCGACCCAAAACGTCACCCATTCCTTCTCTCCTGAGATGCTGCCTGACCTGCTGAGTTACTCCAGCATTTTGTGAATAAATACCTTCGATTTGTACCAGCATCTGCAGTTATTTTCTTATATTGAATGGCGACGCTGGCTGGAAGGGCCGAATGGCCTCCTCCTGCACTTGTCTTCTCTGTTTCTCTGATGTTCTGGCAGCTACGACTTCCTGAGACTAGGCTGCTGATTCACATCTACGCCAACCCTTTGCACAGTTTGAGCTCAGGTGACACAGTTGCTTCCTCCTGCGGGCAGTTCCCCTGAACTCCCTGTCTGCGAGACTGTGAGCTCCAGCCTCTTACATCCCCAGCCTGCCTGCCTCCTCAAACACAAACCAAGGCCTTTCCAATGCAACAGGGAGATCTACTTTAAAACTTTATTCTGATAAACAATATGTAAAGAAACAGCGCATGGCTTTGACATCCAGTCTAGTCTAGTCTAGTCTAGTCTAGTCTAGTCTAGTCTAGTCTAGTCTATTCTAGTTTAGTTTCGTTTAGATTAATTTAGTTTAGTCTAGTCTAGTCTAGTCTCGTCTAGTTGAGTTTAATTTAGTTTAGTCTAGTCTAGTCTAGTCTAGTCTAGTTGAGTTTAATTTAGTTTAGTCTAGTCTAGTCTAGTCTAGTCTAGTCTAGTTTAATTTAGTTTAGTCTAGTCTAGTCTAGTCTAGACAATAGGTGCAGGAGGAGGCCATTCGGCCCTTCGAGCCAGCACCGCCATTCAATGTGATCATGGCTGATCATTCACAATCAAGTCGAGTCTAGTTTAGTTTAGTTTAGTTTAGTTTAGTTTAATTTAGTTTAATTTAATTTAGTTTAGTTTAGTTTAGTTTAGTTTAGTTTAATTTAGTTTAGTTTAGTTTAGTTTAATTTAGTTTAGTTTAGTTTAGTTTAGTTTAATTTAATTTAATTTAGTTTAGTTTAGTTTAGTTTAGTTTAATTTAGTTTAGTTTAGTTTAGTTTAGTTTAGTTTAGTTTAGTTTAATTTAGTTTAGTTTAGTTTAGTTTAGTTTAGTTTAGTTTAGTTTAGTTTAGTTTAGTTTAGTTTAGTTTAGTTTAGTTTAGTTTAATTTAGTTTAGTTTAGTTTAGTTTAGCTAAGTTTAGAGATACAGCGCGGAAACAGGCCCTTTCAGCCCACCGGGTCCGTGCCGCCCAGCGATCCACGCACACTAACACTATCCTACACCCACTGGGGACAATGTTTACCTTTATCAAGCCAATTAATCTACAAACTTTGGAGTGTGGGAGGAAACCGATCTCGGAGAAAACCCACGCAGGTCACGGGGGAGAAGGACCAAACTCTGTACAGACGGCGCCCGTGGTCGGGATGGAACCCGGGTCTCCGGCGCTGCATTCGCTGTAAGGTGGCAACTCTACCGCTGCGCCACTGCCTGCAGATATCTTCGGAGGCACAAGAGGCTGCAGGTACTGGAATCTGGAGCAAACACAAGCCGCTGGAGGACTTCGCAAATACCCACGCGGTGACCCAGCTCACAGCGCCAGGGTCCCGGGTTCGATCCTGACCACGGGTGCTGTCTGTACAGAGTTTTCATAAATTCATACGTTCCAGAAGCGCAATTAAGCTATTCGGCGCATCGACTCCACTCCGCCGTTCAATCGTGGCTGACCTGTCTCTCCCTCCTACCTAGGGGTTGCCAACTTCCTCACTCCCAAATAAGGGACAAAAGGTGACATCACCGCCCCGCGCCCCACGTGACCTCACCCAGCCAGCGGCCACGTGCTCCCGCTCCACCAATGGCGGCCGCCGGGGCCAGGAGGCGGGTTGCTCCGTTAGGCGGCGCCCGGGACTCCCGGCCTACACTGTCCCGGCCTACACTGTCCGGACCTTCACTGTCCGGGCCTACAACGGCCCCCAGGCCTACAGTGTCCGGGCCTACAGTGTCCGGGCCTACAGTGCCCGGGCCTACAGTGTCCGGGCCTACAGTGTCCGGGCCTACAGTGCCCGGGCCTACAGTGTCCAGGCCTATATTGGCTCCCATGCTACAGTCTCCGGGCCTACAGCATCTGGGCCTACAGCGTCCTGGCCTACAGTGTCCGTGCCTACAGCATCCGGGCCTACAGCGTCCGGGCCTACCGTGTCCAGGCCTACAGTGTCCAGGCCTATATTGGCTCCCGCGCTACAGTCTCCGGGCCTACAGCATCCGGGCGTACAGCGTCTGGGCCTACAGTGTCCGGGCCTTCAGTGTCCGGGTCTACAGAGCCCCCCCCGGGCCTAATATGGGACAAGGGTTGTCCCGTACGGGACAAACCAATGTAGCCCAAAATACGGGATGTCCTGGCTGATATGGGACAGTTGGCAACCCTACTCCTAACCCCATTCTCCGGCCTTCTCCCCATAACCCCTGACACCTGCATTAATCAACAATCTTGCCAATCTCCGCCCTACAAATATCCAATGACTTGGCCTCCACATGTTTTGAAGTGCCAGTGATGGTTTGAGGCAGATTGGAGAAGGGCACTTTAATATTCAAGCTCTCTGGTAAACTGGCTCCAATGTGGGACTGAGGAAGTGAGTCGCGGGACTGGGCTTCATCGATGGAAAGGTTAAAACAACAAGGAGCGTTTAAAAACAAACAAAATGCGAAGACGGAGCAAGATAAATCTCACTGTGTCGTCATTGGCAAGGGTATCATGTTCACTTTTCAGAAGTGCAGCTCACGTCTGATCTTAGACGGCATTCAGAGATTTACAGCGGCTGAGAGACCAGTTGTACATGGAAACATCGAAAAAATGGGTGCAGGAGTAGGCCATTCGGCCCTTCGAGCCAGCACCACCATTCAACGTGATCATGGCTGATTACCCACAATCAGTTCCCCGTTCCTGCTTTCTCCCCATATCCCTTGATTCCATTAGCCCTAAGAGCTCTATCTAACTCTCTCTTGGACACATCCAGTGAATTGGCCTCCACTGCCTTCTGTGGCAGAGAATTTCACAGATCTACAACTCTCTGGGTGAAAAAGTTTTTCCTCATCTCAGTCCTAAATGGCCTACCCCTTATTCTTAAACTGTGTGACCCCTGGTTCTGGACTCCCCCAACATCGGGAACATTTTTCCTGCATCTCGCCTGTCCAATCCTTTAAGAATTTTTTATGTTTCTGTAAGATCCCCTCTCACCCTTCTAAATTCCAGCGAATACAAGCCCAGTCGACCCATTCTTTCATCATATGACAGTCCCGCCATCCCGGGAATTAACCTGGTGAACCTACGCTGCACTCCCTCAATAGCAAGAATGTCCTTCCTCAAATTAGGAGACCAAAACTGCACACAGTACTCCAGGTGCGGTCTCACCAGGGCCCTGCACAACTGCAGTAGGACGTCCTTGCTCCGAAACTCAAATCCTCTCGCAATGAAGGCCAACATGCTACAGAGGGGCGGAGAAGCTGTTGTGATCTTTGTACATCATAGATAGGGTAGACAATCAGAACCTTTATTCGCAGAGTGGTGATGTCAAAAATTGGAGGAACAGCACCTCATATTTCGCTTGGGCAGCTTACACCCCAGCGGTATGAACATTGACTCCAAGTTCAAGTAACCCTTGCTTTCCCTCTCTCTCCATCCCCTCCGCCTTCCCAGTTCTCCGACCAGTCTTACTGCCTCTGGCTACATTCTATCTCTGTCCCACCCCACTCCCCTGACATCGGTCTGAAGAAGGGTCTCGACCCGAAACGTCGCCCATTCCTTCTCTCCACAGATGCTGCCTGACCCGCTGAGTTACTCCAGCACTCTGTGATCTCTTCGATGTCAAAAACTAGTTTAGTTTAGTTTAGAGATACCGAGCGGAAACAGGCCCTTCGGCCCACCGAGTCCGCACCGACCCAGCGGTCCCCGCACACTAACACTATCCTACACACACACACACACACTGGGACAATTTTACAATTATACTAAGTCAATTAACCTACAAACCCGTACGTCTTTGGAGTGTGGGATGAGACCGGAGATCCCAGAGTAAACCCACACAGGTCACGGGGAGAACGTACAAACTCCGTACAGACAGCGCCCGTAGTCGGGATCGAACCGGGGTCTCTGGCGCTGTGAGGCAGCAGCTCTACCCGCTGTGCAGGTTTGTAGGTTAACTGGCTTGGTCTAATTGTAAATCGTCCCTAGTGTGTGTAGGATTGGGTTAATAATAATAATAATAAACATTTATTTTTTATAGCGCTTTTCCAAATGCTCAAAGACGCTTTACAAAAACAGTCAAGACATAAAAACAAACAGACAAACTATCCTGACGGAGAAGCGGTGAACAAATAGCGCCAGCGTCCTCTCACGTCAGGGTCCGGCAGTAGACAATAAAGAACACAAGACACACAATTACAATTTTTAACACAAACAGCCATCACAGTGATTGCTCCAGGCACACCCTCACTGTGATGGAAGGCAAAGAAAAGTCTTATCTCCTCCTCATTCTTCTCCCGTGGTGCCACGAGGCGATCGAGGCTCCCGACTTTTGAAGCCCCCACCGGGCGATGGAACGTCCCAGGGCCGAGCCGAGCAGGCCGATGAAGGTCCTGAGCCCCCACCGGGCGATGGAACGTCCCAGGGCCGAGCTGAGCAGGCCGATGAAGGTCCTGAGCCCCCACCGGGCGATGGAAAGTGCCACGGCCAGGCCACGCAGGGCGATGAAGGGCCGGCGAGCGGGTCGATCAAACCTCGCGCTCCGGGGCGGTCGAAGCTGCTACGGCTGGAGCTCCCGAAAGCCGGTCGCCACCCAGGGACCTGCGAGCTCCCGATGTTGCGGTCTGCAGGGCCCACGGCCGAAGCCTCCGAGATGGTAAGTCCAGGCCCTGCGACCGGAGTCTTCAAGGTCGATCCCAGCTGGAGGCTGCCAACTCCACGATGTTAGGCCGTAGAGCGAACGGAGATACGACACGGTAAAGGTCGCATCTCCGTTGAGGAAGAGATTGGAAAAAAAAGTTTCCCCCAACCCCCCCACCACCCCCCACATATACAGAGTTAAAAATAAATCAAAAGAAACATTTAAACGATAACAAAGACAAAAACAAAAAAAAGATAGAGAGACTGCCGGTGAGCCACAGCTCAAGAACGTAGCCACGGGGGACGCTGGTCGATGCGGACCCGGTGGGCCGAAGGGCCTGTTTGTTTCGCTGATTAAATTATACTAACCTAAACTAATCTAAACTAACCTAAACTAAACTGAATGGAACTGAACTAAACTAATCTAAACTAAATGACACTAAACTAATCTAAACTAATCTAAACTAATCTAAACTAAACTAATCTAAACTAATTTAAAATAATCTAAACTAATTTAAACTAAACTAATCTAAACTAATCTAAACTAAACGAATCTAAACTAAATTAAACTAATCTAAAGTAAATTAAACTAATCTAAACTAAACTAATCTAAACTGACCTAAACTACACTAATCTAAACTAATCTAAACTAATCTAAACTAAATTAAACTAAACTAACATAAGCTAATCTACACTAAATTAAACCAAACTAAACTAAACTAAACCAAACTAATCTAAACTAATCTAAACTAAACCAAACTAAACTAAACTAATCTAAGCTAATCGACACTAAATTAAACTAAACTAATCTAAGCTAAATTAAACTAAACTAATCTAAACTAAACTAACCTCCTTTGCACATCCTTCCTCAGATACAGGGGCCAATATTGCTAACAATATTCCAAATGTGGCCTGACCAGTGCCTTATAGATCTGTATATATAATAGATTACAGTCTGAAGAAGGGTCTCGACCCGAAACGTCACCCATTCCCTGTCTCCAAGATGCTGCCAGACCCGCTGAGTTACTCCAGCACTTTGTGCTACCTTCGATTTGTACCAGCGTCTGCAGTTACTTCCCTAAGCACCTTGTTGAGCCTCAGCATTACATCCCAGTTGTTGTGTACAAGCCTCTTGAAATAAATGCCCGCATTGAGTTTGTTTTCTTTACTACCGATTCGACTTGCAGATTAACCTTTTGGGAGTCCAGCACCAGCTTTCCCAAGTCCCTTTGCACCTCCGATTTCTGGATTCTCTCCCCATTTAGAAAATAGTGTACACCTTTATTCCTACGATTACAATGCATGACTCCACACACTGCAGGACTGTGTTCCATCTGCCACTCTCCCAACCTGTCCACATCTTTTCTGCAGAGTCCCTGCTTTCTCTACACTACCTGCCCCTCCCACCTATCTCCGTGTCATCTGATTGTTGTCTCTGGCACTTTGGAGGCTGAAGGGAGACCTGATAGAAGTTGTGCAGCATAGGTTCACCAGGTTAATTCCCGGAATGGCGGGACAGTCATATGTTGAAAGACTGGAGTGACTAGGCTTGTATACGCTGGAATTTAGAAGGATGAGAGGGGATCTTATCGAAACATATAAGATTATTAAGGGGTTGGACACGTTAGAGGCAGGAAACACGTTCCCAATGTTGGGGGAGTCCAGAACCAGGGGCCACAGTTTAAGAATAAGGGGTAGGCCATTTAGAACTGAGATGAGGAAAAACTTTTTCAGTCAGAGAGTTGTGAATCTGTAGAATTCTCTGCCTCTGAAGGTAGTGGAGGCCAATTCTCTGAATGTATTCAAGAGAGAGCTAGATAGAGCTCTTAAGGATAGCGGAGTCAGGGGGTATGGGGGGAGGGCAGGAACGGGGTACTGATTGAGAATGATCAGCCATGATCACATTGAATGGGGGTGCTGGCTCGAAGGGCCGAATGGCCTCCTCCTGCACCTATTGTCTATTGTCTAAGTCTAAACAATGATGAGAGGCGTAGATAGGGTAGACAGTCAGAGCCTTTTAGCCCCGAGAGTGGGAGAAGCCTAAGACTAGAGGGCGTAGCTTTAAGGTGAAGGGGGCAATGTTTAAAGGAGATGTTAGGGGTAGGTTTTTTTCACATAGATGGTGGGGGCGGGGGCTGGAACGAGCTGCCAGGGGTGGTGGTGGAGGCAGAGACCACAGTGGGGTTTAAGAGACTTTTGGACAGACGCGTGGATATGCAGGGAATGGAGGAGTATCAGAATCAGAATCAATTCCAAAAGTCTCTTAAACGCCACTGTGGGGGATGGATCACCTGCAGGGCGGAGGAGATGAGATTAACTTGGCATCGTGTACAGCACGGGGACAGGCCCTTCGGCCCACAATGGACGTGCTCTACTGTTCTGTGATGAGGAAGGAACTGCAGATGTTGGTTTGAACCGTAGACAGGAAAATGCTGGAATAACTCAGCGGGTCGGGCAGCATCTCTGGAGAGAAGGAATGGGCGACATTTCAGGTCGAGACCCTTCTTCACCCATTCCTTCTCTCCGGGGATGCTGCCTGTCCCGCTGAGTTACTCCAGCATTTTGTGTCCATCTTCTGTACTGTTCCATGGTCCATAATGTGCGACTCTTTATTCAAAGCTCCCTCCCCACTCCAAATCTTCACCGGTCACACGTCAATATCCTGCACGTTTTCACACAAAAAACCCCAACCCTCTGCCCATTTTAATTTGTTTTTAAATGTTCCTGCTTTCTTTTTAAACGTAGCAAGGTGTTTTAGAAATGTTCGTCAAGTGAGACGAGAGTGTTTACTCCAACATCTATCGCAGGGCGCAGCCGGGAATTGTTTGAGCGAGCGGTGGGCGGCGAGATCTTCATAAGTGGCGACCTCCGCCTGCGAGAGAGGGAGAGAGGAGGGGAGAGGGGAGAGAGGAGAGAGAGAGAGAGGGGAGAGAGATAGAGGGGGGAGAGAGAGAGGGAGGGGAGAGAGGGAGGGGGGAGAGAGGGAGGGGGAGAGAAAGAGAGGGGGAGAGAAAGAGAGAGGGAGAGAAATAGAGAGGGAGAGAGAGGGGGAGGGAGGGACTGAGTTATGGAGGGAAGGGGGAGAGATAGAGAGATGGAGGGGGAGAGGGAGGAAGGGGAGGGGGTTGAGAGGTATGGGGGGCAATTTTTAATGTACAGTTTGAGAGGGACGGTGTCGCTTTAAATCGTGTGGCAGGAGCTTGTTGCTTGGACGTGTGTCGACTGCAGTACAGAAACTGGAGGGAGGAGGGGCTGTTTATTGGAGGGAGGGAGAGAGAGAGAGAAACTGCGCAATTGGAGAACGCTCGCTGAACTTTCTCGGGCTCTTACTTGCGAGCCCGTCCCATCTCACCCCCCCCCCCCCCCCCCCCTTCACGGGGGGCTTCAGTTAACCTGCTCTTTGCAGGAGAGAGAGAGAGAGAGTGAGGAGAGGAGGGAGGAGGGGAGGGTGGAGAGAGAGAGAGTGGAAGAGAGAGGAGAGGAGGGTGGAGAGAGAGAGAGAGAGTGGGAGGGAGAGGAGTGTGAAGCGAGAGAGATAGTCCAGGGGTGGAATGAGGAGGTGGAGGAGCGGCAGCTGATGGGATGCGGTCGGCGTATCATGCATTTCCTCGAAACGGGGCGCAGTTGTCGAGATTGCGCGGCCACTTGGCAAAACCAACGGGAGAGATGTTGTTGCGAAACAGGTAACAGAGAAAGAAATGGAAAACATGCAAAAAAGAAAACCAAACAAGTACCAGAGAGCGGTGCGACTTTTCAATCGCAGCCCTCTATCCCCGGGAACGTTGAAACACAGTCAGTGCAACGTTGATACATGATGTCGACTCGGAACGTTGATACATTGTTTCGGAACGTTGATACATTGTCTCGGAACGTTGATACAACGATTGTTGACTCGGAACGTTGATACATTGTTTCGGAACGTTGATACAACATGTTGACTCGGAACGTTGATACATTGTTTCGGAACGTTGATACAATGATGTGTGTTGACTCGAAACGTTGATACATTGTTTCGGAACGTTGATACAATGATGTCTTGACTCGGAACGTCGATACATTGTCTCGGAACGTTGATACAATGTTTCCCTACACTATTTTTCGGAAACGACGACACGAAAATGTCCTGCAAGAAAATAACTGCAGATGCCGGTACAAATCCAAGGTATTTATAAAATTCACAGAGTGCTGGAGTAACTCAGCGGGTCGGGCAGCATCTGTGGAGAGAAGGGAATGGGTGACGTTTCGAGCCCAGACCCTTCTTCAGACTAAAAAATGTTTTGATCGTTGATTCGCATTTTGCAAAAAACCTTGACACGGATTTTTTTCATCTTATTTTTATTTTTTGCAATGTTTAATTCACTCAAAAATCTTCCCCCCCCCCCCCCACATACACATTATAGCCAATGTTTTTCTCTTTCCCCCCCCCCCCCCAAACACACACCCCACAAACACGTTTTTCCAATGTTTTTCTCTCCCCCCCCCCCCAAACACACACCCCACACACACGTTTTTCCAATGTTTTTCTTCCCCCCGCCCCCCTCCCAGAGATTTTGGGGACGTTTTTTAACACATTAATGCACCCTTTGAAGCACATTTTGGGGGAGCGTTGATATAAAATCTTGGCAAAAACGTTGATGCCCGCCCCGGGGATGTATCTGTTGCGTTTCGTGACTGAGTCTGTGTCGCTTCTAATGTTTGTTGCGCCGGACAGATTGTGATTCTTGCATTCGTGTTTTGTTTTCCTCTCCTCCGGCTTCATAAAAAACTATAGCCCCCTCTGGTTTTTGTTTGGAGAGGGAAGAAGCAGAGGGGGAGAGGGGGAAATGGATTCGGGGAGGGACCAATCACCCCTCCTCTCCCCACCAAACAAATTAATTCACGGCCTAGGAGTGTCGCAGTTTTTTTTCTCTTTCCCGACTGTCATGTGGTTTGAGAGTCGCGCGGTTTATTTTACAGATTTATTTTTGCAGCGGGAGGGGCGACCGGTCCCCGGGAGGGAGAGAGTTGACAGCAGAGGGCGCGCACGATCCACGTGGCAGAAGGGCTGGCGATGCCCCTTGAACACCCCCGAGACACCCTCCCACCACCCCCTCCCCTCTCCTCCCACCCCTCCCCTCTACTCCCACCCCTCCCCTCTACTCCCCCCACCCCTCCCCTTCCCCTCCACCATCATCCCTCCCTCCACCACACACCCTCCCTCATCCCCCCATCTCTCCACCATCACCCCTCCTTCTCTCCCTCATCCCCCCTCCCTATCCACCCCTCCCTCCACCACCACCCCTCCACTACCCCCCTCCACTATTCCCCTCCCTCCGTCCCACCCTCACCCCCCCCCTCCTTCCCTCCCTCAACCCCCCCCCTCCCTCCACCATCCCCCCTCCCTCCACCACCTCCCTTCCTCCACCATCCCCTCCCTCTCCCACCCCTCAGATTCCTATTAAATCTTTTCCCCTCCACCATGAACCCATGTCCTCTGGTCCTCGATTCCCCTACTCTGGGCAAGAGACTCTGTGCGTCTACCCGATCTATTCCTCTCATGGTTTTGTACACCTCTATAAGGTCACCCCCTCATCCTCCTGCACTCTGAGGAATATAAACCTAGCCTACCCAACCTCTCCCTGTAGCTCAGGCCCGCGGGTCTTGGCAACATCCTCGTAAATCCTCTCTGCACCCTCTCCAGCTTCCCAACATCTTTCTTACCTCTGGGTGACTGAACTGAACATAATACTCTAGACACGGCCTCACCAATGTCTACCATGACCTCCCAACTTCTATACTCAGTACCTTGACTGATGAAGGCCAATGTGCCAAAAGCTTTCTTGCTCACCCTGCCTACCTGTGACGCCACTTTCATGGAACTATGTACCTGCGCTCCTAGATCCCTCTGCTCTACAACACTCCCTGTCTACCTGTGACACCACGTTCTTGGAACTATGTACCTGCGCTCCTATATCCCTCTGCTCTACAACACTCCCTGTCTACCTGTGACGTCACTTATAAGAAACTATGTACCTGCGCTCCTAGATCCCTCTGTTCTGCAACACTCCCTACATGTGATGTCACTTATAAGAAACTATGTATCTGCGCTCCTAGACCCCTCTGCTCCACAACGCTCCCTCGAGCCCACATTTTGTCTTTTCATCTCTGCTTTTTGTCTCCCCATCTGCCTATCTAAACCCTACCTCGCCTGTCTCCACCTATCACTCACTAGGCTTTGTCCCCCTCCCCCCCCCCCCCCCTCCCATATCTCTCTTCCAGCTTTCTCTTCCCGCCCCAACTACAACCAGTCTGGAGAAGGCTCCCGAGCCGAAACCTCGCCCAGATGTGGGAAGAATGTTCCCGATGTTGGGGAAGTCCAGAACCAGGGGTCACAGCTTAAGGATAAGGGGGAAGTCTTTTAGGACCGAGATGAGGAAACATTTCTTCACACAGAGAGTGGTGAGTCTGTGGAATTCTCTGCCACAGAAGGTAGTTGAGGCCAGTTCATTGGCTATATTTAAGAGGGAGTTAGATGTGGCCCTTGTGGCTAAAGGGATCAGGGGGTATGGAGAGAAGGCAGGTACGGGATACTGAGTTGGATGATCAGCCATGATCATATTGAATGGCGGTGCTGGCTCGAAGGGCCAAATGGCCTACTCCTGCACCCATTTTCTATGTTTCTATGTTAATCCATGGTCTCCAAACAAGCTGCCTGACCCGCTGAGTTGCTCCAGCATGCTTGTCTCTTTTCCTTTGTGTCGACCAGCTTCTTTACAATACAATATATCTTTATTGTCGTTGTACAGGGGTACAACGAGATTGGGAATGCGCCTCCCATACGATGCAATAATTTAATTAATTTAAACAACAACAACCCAAAGAAACAAATTCTAACAGTTTTAAACAGAATAAATTGCAAGTAGATCTGTGCCGGTTCACTGTGCGATGTGACCATCCGCTCAGCAGGACCGGTTCATAGCAGCTATGGCCCTGGGGGTGAAGCTGTTCCTGAGTCTGGAGGTGCGGGCGTAGAAGGCCTTGTATCGTCTGCCCGATGGTAGAAGTTCGAACAGACTGTTGCAGGGGTGTGAAGAGTCTTTGTAGATGCTGGTGGCTTTTCTGAGGCATCGTGTGTTGTAGATGCCCTCCAAGGCTGGTAGCTGTGTTCCGATGGTCCTCTGAGCTCTTTGGACTACCCGCTGTAGAGCTTTCCTCTCTGCCTCCGTGCAGCTGAGGTACCACACAGGGATGCCATGCGTTAGGATGCTCTCTATGGTGCAGCGGTAGAAGGTCGTCAGCAGCTGTTGGGGTAGACCAGACTTCTTCGGTGTTCTTAGGTAGAACAGTCATTGTTGCGCCTTCTTGACCAGCGCAGCAGTGTTATTGGACCATGTCAGGTCCTCCGAAATGTGAGTGCCCAGAAACATGAAGCTAGACACTCTCTCCACAGTGTCCCCGTTGATAGAGATCGGGGCGTATTCCCCGTTGTGTGACCTACGGAAGTTGCAGTTCCTTGTGTCTGCACATGTAAACTGCTTTTAATCACGGGTCATGCAGTGGCCCACTGACTCCAACTACACCTCACGCTGCCTCGGCAAGGCCAGCAGCCCAGACCATCACACAAACCAACCTCCCTCCCACCGACTCCATCTACACCTCACGCTGCCTCGGCAAGGCCAGCAGCATCATCAAGGACCAGTCTCACCCCGGCCACTCCCTCTTCTCCCCTCTCCCATCGGGGCAAGAGGTACAGAAGTGTGGAAACGCACACCTCCAGATTCAGGGGCAGTTTCTTCCTGGCTGTTATCAGGCAACTGAACCATCCTACCACCAGCTAGAGAGTATCCCTGACCAAAGGTACTAGAGGAACAAGATAGACCACTCAACCCTAAAAAGCAAAGGTACTAGAGAAGCCAGATAGACCACTCGACCCTAAAAACCGTAGTAAATCATGGGCAAAGATACTAGAGGAGCAAGATAGACCACTCGATCCTGAAACCGTTACGGCGCCATTTTAGTAGGCCGAAACTTGCAGAAACATTTTAAAAGAAAAATAACAAAAAATCTGTGAGATATATTCTACATTTTAATGGTATCATCACACATACTGTTCCCCCACAACACTGATTACACTGCGAGAGGCGGGTTTTGCTTACCAAAATGGTGGACGTTACGCTCCTTTGCGTACTACACATCAGTACAGGCGACTTCAACGGAGTGGTCCATCTTGCTCCTCTAGTATCTTTGGTCCTGACCTCCCATCCACCTCATTGGAGACCCTCGGACTATCCTTGACTGGACTTTATCTCTGCACTAAACGTTTTCCCCTTTGTCACGTATCTGCACACTGTGGACGGCTCGATTGTAATCATGTAGACACAGAAGGCCGGGGTAACTCAGCGGGTCAGGCAGCATCTCTGGAGAGGAGGATTGGGTGACGTTTTGGGTCGAGACCCTTCTTCAGACTGATGTCAGGGGAAGAGGGAGATACAGAGATAAGGAAGTGCCAGGTGTGAAAACAGGACAAAGCGAATGGAGATCAAGGAGACTGTAGAATAGGTCATTGTTAGCTGGGAGAGGTATTGTCTTTCATAGATACATTAAAAATAGGTGCAGGAGGAGGCCATTCAGCCCTTCGAGCCAGCACTGCCATTCAATATGATCATGGCTGATCATCCACAATCAGTAACCCGTGCCTGCCTTCCCTTGTTTTCGTTAGCCCCTAGAGCTCTATCTAACTCTCTCTTGAAAATATCCAGTGAATTGGCCTCCACTGCCCTATGTGGCAGAGAATTCCACAAATTCACAACTCTCTGGGTGAATTATTTTTTTCAAACCTCAGTTTTAAATGGCCTCCCCTTTACTCTTAGACTGTGTGTGGCCCCTGGTTCTGGACTCCCCCGACATTGGGAACATTTTTCCTGCATCTAGCTTGTCAAGTCCCTTTAGTCAAGGCAGGTAGTCTAACATCACACATCTGCCCCCTCTCATTTTAAAGCTGCACTCTCCATTATTTGTTGTTTCCTTCCTGGGGGGGGGGAAAGGTTCTGACTGTCTACCCCATCTACGCCCCTCATCATTTTGTATAGATCGCCTGATGTCACAGAGTGATACAGTGTGGAAACAGGCCCTTCGGCCCAACTTGCCCACATCGGCCAATATGTCCCATCTACACTAGTCCCACCTGCCCACACCGGCCAACATGCCCCATCTACACTAGTCCCACCTGCCCACACCGGCCAACATGCCCCATCTACACTAGTCCCACCTGCCCACACCGACCAACATGCCCCATCTACACCAGTCCCACCTGCCCACACCGGCCAACATGCCCCATCTACACAAGTCCCACCTGCCCACACCGACCAACATGCCCCATCTACACAAGTCCCACCTTGCCCACACCGGCCAACATGCCCCATCTACACTAGTCCCACCTGCCCACACCGGCCAACATGTCCCATCTACACTAGTCCCACCTGCCCACACCGACCAACATGCCCCATCTACACTAGTCCCACCTGCCCACACCGACCAACATGCCCCATCTACACAAGTCCCACCTTGCCCACACCGGCCAACATGCCCCATCTCCACTAGTCCCACCTGCCCACACCGGCCAACATGCCCCATCTACACTAGTCCCACCTCCCCACACCGGCCAACATGCCCCATCTACACTAGTCCCACCTGCCCACACCGGCCAACATGCCCCATCTACACTAGTCCCAACTGCCCACACTGGCCAACATGCCCCATCTACACTAGTCCCACCGTGCCCACACCAGCCAACATGCCCCATCTACACTTGTCCCACCTGCCCGCGCTTGGCCCATATCCCTCCAAACCCGTCCTATCCATGTACCTGTCTAACTGTTTCTTAAACGTTGGGATAGTCCCAGCCTCAACTACCTCCTCCGTCAGCTCGTTCCATACACCCACCACCCTCTGTGAAAAAGTTAACCCCTCAGATTCCTCTTAAATCTTTTCCCCTTCACTTTGAACGTATGTCCTCTGGTCCTCGATTCCCCTACTCTGGGCAAGAGACTCTGTGCATCTACCCGGTCTATTCCCCTCGTGATTTTGTACACCTCTACAAGGTCACCCCTCATCCTCCTGCGCTCCAAGTACAAGAGACCCAGCCTGCTCGACCTCTCCCTGTAGCTCAGGCCCCTCGAGTCCTGGCAACATCCTCGTAAATCTTCTCTGAGCCCTTTCAAGCTTGAAAAACATCTTTTCCTGTAACGCGGTGCCCAGAACCGAGCACCATTTTCTCAGTGCGGTCTCACCGATGTCTTGTACAACTGCAACATGACCAAGCCAACTTGAAAGGTCTCGACCCGAAACGCCGCCCGTTCTTGCTCTGCAGGGATTCTGCCCGTCCCCTCTGAATTTCTCCAGCCTTCTGTGCCCATCTCAAAATAGACAATAGACAATAGGTGCAGGAGGAGGCCATTCGGCCCTTCGAGCCAGCACCGCCATTCAATGTGATCATGGCTGATCATTCTCAATCGGTACCCCCGTTCCTGCCTTCTCCCCATAACCCCTGACTCCGCTATCCTTAAGAGCTCTATCCAGCTCTCTCTTGAATGCATTCAGAGAACTGGCCTCCACTGCCTTCTGAGGCAGAGAATTCCACAGATTCACAACTCTCTGACTGAAAAAGTTTTTCCTCATCTCCGTTCTAAATGGCCGACCCCTTATTCTTAAACTGTGGCCCCTGGTTCTGGACTCCCCCAACATTGGGAACATGTTTCCTGCCTCTAACGTGTCCGGTCCCTTAATAATCTTATACGTTTCGATAAGATCCCCTCTCATCCTTCTTAATTCCAGTGGAAACAAGCCTAGTCGCTCGTCTTTCAACATACGACAGTCCCGCCATTCCGGGAATTAACCTACGCTGCACGCCCTCAATAGCAAGAATATCCTTCCTCATATTTGGAGACCAAAACTGCACACAGTACTCCAGGTGCGGTCTCACTAGGGCCCTGTACAACTGCAGAAGGACCTCTTTGCTCCTCTTCATCATATCATATCATATATATACAGCCGGAAACAGGCCTTTTGTTATGAAGGCCAACATTCCATTGGCTTTCTTCACTGCCTGCTGTACCTCTCTCTGATTTAAAGTTTTAAATGGCCTTCCCCTTTATTCCTTTGACCTCCCCCCTTTGGTCGGCACGGGCACGATGGGCCGAAGGGCCTGTTTGGAAGGTGGTGGCTTCTCGCTGCCGGCCGGCCAGCTGCTGTACCAGTTGTGGCCACAGAGGGGCAGGAGCGATGCATCTTGTTCGACAAGCAATGGTGCTTTGTTTCAGTTTAGTTCAGAGATACAGCACGGAAAC
>NC_135986.1:9938021-9955521 GCF_053455715.1 Rhinoraja longicauda
CGGGGACAGGCAGGGTGTTGGGCGCCCAAGGCTCATCGATGCGCGAGGGCAACGAAGGCTATCCCGTCTGGTCCGAACCGACAGAAGGTCGACTGTGGCACAAGTCACGGGAAATGTTAATGGTGGTGACGGGAGGAATGTGTCACAATACACAGTGCATCGCACCCTGCTGCGTATGGGGCTGCACTCGGAGGGAGCAATAGCATGTTAGGCAGGTGGGCGTAATGTTTTGGCTCATCAGGTCATAATGTTACATAGAAACATAGAAACTAGGTGCAGGAGGAGGCCATTCGGCCCTTCGAGCCTGTACGCACCGCCATTCAATATGATCATGGCTGATCATCCAACTCAGTATCCCGTACCTGCCTTCTCTCCGTACCCCCTGATCCCTTTAGCCACAAGGGCCACATCTATCTCAATCTTAAATATAGCCAATGAACTGGCCTCAACTACCTTCTGTGGCAGAGAATTCCACAGATTCACCACTCACTCTGTGTGAAGAAAAACTTTCTCATCTCGGTCCTAAAAGACTTCCCCCTTATCCTTAAACTGTGACCCCTTGTTCTGGACTTCCCCAACATCGGGAACAATCTTCCTGCATCTAGCCTGTCCGACCCCTTAAGAATTTTGTACGTTTCTATAAGATCTGATGTTTTGGCTGATCGGTGTATATAAGTCATATATACAGTACAAAACTATACTTTTAATGCTTTCAGAATTAGAAGATATGTATTCCACTATTTTTTGGTCATACATGTGTCTAAGAATAGTCCTATCTACCTCTTTGATGACCCTCGGACTATCCCTGATGGGACTTTGCTGGCTTTCCCTTGCACTAAACGTTATCGCCCCTTATCCTGTGTCTGCACACTGTGGACGGCTCGATTGTAACAAGGACGGACGGACAGCACTGAGCCCCTGAGGATAACTTCAGCCTCTGAGGATAACTTTTAATGAGGTTTGGCCTCATTTCTATGATTAATGGGTGTCCATTACAGGGGCGGTCACGGTGGCGCAGCGGGTAGAGCTGCTGCCTCGCAGCGCCGGAGACCCGGGTTCCATCCCGACCGCGGGCGCCGTCTGTACGGAGTTTGCACGTTCTCCCCGTGACCTGCGTGGGTTTTCTCCGAGATCTTCGGTTTCCTCCTGCGCTCCAAAGACGTGCGGGTTTGTGGGTCGATTTGAGGCATGGAGTGACACAGGCCCTTCGGCCCAACTTGCCCACACCGGCCAATATGCCCCAGCTGCACTAGTTTGGTCCTTATCCCCCCAAAGCCGTCCTATCCATGTACCTGTCTAACTGTTTCTTAAACATTGGGATAGTCCCAGCCTCAACTACCTCCTCCGGCAGCTCGTTCCATACACCCACCACCCTCTGTGTGGAAAATTGCCTTGGTAAAATTGTAAATTGTCGTGTGTGTGTGTGTGTGTGTGTGTGTGTGTGTGTGTGTGTGTGTGTGTATGCGCGCGCATATGTGTTACTGTGTGCCTGTGCATGTGTGTGTTACTGTATGCCTGTGTGTTTGTGTGTTACTATGTGTGCCTGTGTTAGTGTGTGTATGTATGTGTGCTTGGGTTACTGTGTGTGTGTGTGTGTTACTATGTGTGCCTGTGTGTGTGTTACTGTGTGTGCCTATGTTAGTGTATGGGTGCTTGTGTTACTGTGTGTGTGTGTGTGTGTGTGTTCCTGTGTGTGTGTTACTGTGTGTGCCTATGTTAGTGTGTGTGTTAGTATATGTGTGTGTTACTGTGTGTGTGTGTGTGTTACTGTGTGTGTGTGTGTGTGTGTTACTGTGTGTGTGTGTGTGTGTGTGTTAGTGTGTGTGCAGGATAGTATTAGTGTGGTGGGGATCGCCGGTCGGCTTGGACTCGTTGGGCCGAAGGGCCTGTTTCCGCGCTGAATCCGCGAAACTAAAACTTTTTTAAAAATCTAACAAAACGCCACTGTGGCCTCTGCCTCCACCTCCTCCCCTGGCAGCTCGTCCCAGGCCCCACCACCCTCTGGGTAACAAGGACGTCAAGGGTACGATGGCCGTTTGCTCTCACGCGTGCCAAGGTAGCGGGCGAAACTCTTTTGTTGCTTTGCAGTGCAGTTGGGCGAGACGGCTTGACGCACACACAAGTACGCAAGTCCTAGATTACGTGCAGGGCGCGTAGAAACAGTATCGCCCGTCTGCACGCCATCCCGCCTTCTCACCCGCGCCCGACACGCACGTTTGTGGGGCGTGGGAGGAAACCGGAGCGTCCGGAGAGAGGAAAGCCCAGGTGGGTCACGGGGAGAGCGTGCAAACGCTTCAAGTGACAAATGGTCGACTCTTATTTTGAAAATGGCGGCCTACTTTCCCCCACCACCCCACCCCAACCACCACCCCACCCCAACCCCCACCCCCACCAACGCCACCCCACCCCCCCATCCCACCCCCATCCACTCCCACCCAACACCCACACCCACCACCCCCACCCCCATCCACTCCCCCCACTCACCACCACCCCCACCCACTCACCTCCACCCCCACCCCACCCCCCCATCCCCATCCACTCCCCCCAACACCCACCCCCACCACCACCCCCACTCACCCCCATCCCACCCCCACCCACTCCCCACCACCACCCACCCCCACTCCCCACCACCTCCCCCACCACACCCACCACCACCCCCACTCCCCCCCCCCACTCCCCCCCACCACCACCACCCCCACTCACCCCACCCCCACTCACCCCCCCAGCACCACCCCACCCCCGTGTTAAAATGCTGCCCATTTGCAGACCGTGTGTGAAAGTGTCTTGGTCACCTCCTTCACTCTTCACCAGCCACGCAAATATCCCGAGGAAAAAAAAATTAATTGGCCGAGGTGCGTCGGATAATTAAATTACCCTGGGCCATTTTCACACTCCCACTCCCACTGTTAATTGGTGTGCTTTCAACACACCAGAGGGTGGTGTTTAACTGGCCTTCCCAGCGATGGCTAGTCTCCGACACACGAACGCACAACAGATGCACCACCGTCCGCCCACTGGGTCCACGTCTGAGGAAGGGTCTCCACCCCCGAAACGCCACCCATTCCCTCTCTCCAGAGGGGCTGCTTGACCCGCTGAGTTACTCCAGCAGAGTGTGCGTGTGTGTGTGTGTGCGGGTGTGTGTGTGTTTGTGGGTGTGTGTGTGAGTGTGTGTGTGTGTGTGCGTGAGTGTGTGTCTGTGTGTGGCTGTGTGTGCGTGTGTGTGTCTGTGTGTGTGCGCGCATGTGTGAGTGTGTCTATCTGTGTGTGCGTGTGTGGGTGTGTGTGTGTGTGTACGCGTGCGCATGTGTGTGTGTATGTGTCTGTGTGTGTGTGTGTGTCCATGTGTGTGTGTGTGCGCGCATGTGTGAGTGTGTGTCTATCTGTGTGTGTGAGTGTGTGTCTATCTGCGTGTGTGTGTCTGTGTGCGTGTGTGTGAGTGTGTCTGTGGGTGTGCGCGTGTGTGTGTGTGTGTGTGTGTGTGTGTGCGTGTGTGTGCGTGTGTGTGTGTGTGCGTGTGTGTGTGTGTCTGTGTGCGTGTGTGTGTGTGTGTCTATCTGTGTGTGTGTGCGTGTGTGTGTGTACGCGTGCGCGTATGTCTGTTTGTCTGTGTGCGTGTGTGTGTGCATGTGTGTGCGTGTGTGTGTGCGTGTGTGTGTGTACGCGTGCGCGTATGTCTGTTTGTGTGTGTGTGTGTGCGTGTGTGTGTGTACGCGTGCGCGTATGTCTGTTTGTGTGTGCGTGTGTGTGTGTGCGTGTGTGTGCTCGTTTTAAAACCAGCATCTGCCGCCCCTTCCCACACACGACACCAAGGCTAACTCTTCTTCAGTCTGAAGAAGGGTCTCGACCCGAAACGTCACCCATTCCCTCTCTCCCAGATGCTGCCTGACCCGCTGAGTTACTCCAGTATTTTGTACTAGCATCTCCAGATATTTTCCTACACACCAAGGCTAACTCTCCTCTTCCTGCACGTGACCCATATCCCACCATTCCCTGCATATCCGCGCGCCTGTCCAAAAGCCTCCTAAACACCACTGTGGTCTCTGCCTCGACCGCCACCCCTGGCAGTGCGTTCCAAGCCCCCACCCCACTCTGTGTGAAAAAAACCTGCCACCCACATCTCCTTTAAACTTTGCCCCCCCTCATCTTAAAGCTACGCCCTCTAATCTTTGACTTTTCCACTCGAGGGAAAAGGTTCTGACTGTCTACCCTATCTACACCTCTCATCGTTTTTAGTTCGGTTTAGTCTATTGTCCCGTGTACCGAGGTACAGTGAAAAGCTTGTGTCGCGCGCTAACCAGTTAGCGGAAAGACAACACACGATTACAATCGAGCCGTCCACAGTGTACAGACACACGGTAAAGGGAACAACGTTTAGTGCAAGGGAAAGCCAGCAAAGTCCGATCGAGGATAGTCCGAGGGTCTCCGATGAGGTAGATAGTAGTTCAGCACTGCTCTCTGGTTGTGGTGGGATGGTTCAGTTGCCTGATAACAGCCGGGAAGAAACTGCCCCTGAATCTGGAGGTGTGCGTTTCCACACTTCTGTACCTCTTGCCCCGATGGGAGAGGGGAGAAGAGGGAGTGGCCGGGGGTGAGACTGGTCCTTGATGATGCTGCTGGCCTTGCCGAGGCAGCGTGAGGTGTAGATGGAGTCAGTGGGAGGGAGGTTCGTTTGTGCGTTGGTCTGGGCTGCTGAGGCAATTAGCCGTCCACAGTGAGTGCTGTATCTCTAAACTAAACTACTACACTAAAATAGACACAAAAACCCCATTCTCCTGCCTTCTCCCCATAACCCCTGATACCCGCACTGATCAAGAATCTATCTATCTTGGCCTTAACAACATCCACTGACTTGTGGCCTCCACAGCCGTCTGTGGCAAAGAATCCCACAGATTCACAGCCCTCTGGCTGAAGAGATTCCTCCTCATCCCCTTCCTAAAGGAACGTCCTTTAATTCTGAGGCTGTGCCCTCTGGTCCTAGACTCTCCCACTAGTGGAAACATCCTAAATCTCAGCGTTTAAAAGATTGGTTACAAGGGCAGGAAAGGTTTAGTGGAACAAATTAAGGTAATGAATGAATGAATGAATGAATGAATAAGTTTATTGGCCAAGTATGTGCATATACAAGGAATGTGCCTTTGTGCTCCGCTCACAAATGACAACACAAACGTACAGTTAACAATTAAGAATAAAGCATAAACACGTCAAAACAATAAGGATACAACGTTACGGTCTAAACATGTGGGTGAAAATAAACCAGAGCAAAAAGAGAGTACAGACTTTGGTTATTGAGTAGTGTAAGAAAATAACTGCAGATGCTGGCACAAGTCAAAGGTATTTATTCACAGAGTGCTGGAGTAACTCAGCAGGTCAGGCAGCATCTCAGGAGAGAAGGAATGGGTGACGTTTCGGGTTGAGACCCTTCTTCAGACTGATGTCAGGGGGGCGGGACAAAGGAAGGATATAGGTGGAGACAGGAAGATAGAGGGAGAACTGGGAACGAGGAGGGGAAGAGAGGGACAGAGGAACTATCTAAAGTTGGAGAAGTCAATGTTCATACCGCTGGGCTGCAAGCTGCCCGGGCGAAATATGAGGTGCTGTTCCTCCAATTTCCGTTGGGCCTCACTATGGCACTGGAGGAGGCCCATGACAGAAAGGTCAGACTGGGAGTGGGAGGGGGAGTTGAAGTGCTCAGCCACCGGGAGATCAGTTTGGTCAATGCGGACCGAGCGCAGGTGTTGAGCGAAGCGATCGCCGAGCCTGCGCTTGGTCTCGCCGATGTAAATAAGTTGACATCTGGAGCAGCGGATGCAATAGATGAGGTTGGAGGAGGTGCAGGTGAACCTCTGTCTCACCTGGAAAGACTGTTTGGGTCCTTGGATGGAGTTGAGGGGGGAGGTAAAGGGACAGGTGTTGCATCTCGTGCGGTTGCAGGGGAAAGTGCCCGGGGATGGGGTGGTTTGGGTAGGAAGGGACGAGTGGACCAGGGAGTTACGGAGGGAACGGTCTCTGCCGAACGCAGAGGGGGGAGGGGATGGGAAGATGTGGCCAGTGGTGGGATCCCGTTGGAGGTGACGGAAATGTTGGCGGATGATTTGTTGGATCCGCTGGCTGGTGGGGTGGAGGGTGAGAATGAGGGGGATTCTGTCCTTGTTGCGAGTGGGGGGGAGGGGGGAGGGGGAGCAAGAGCGGAGCAGAGTAGAACTATCACTTGTGGAACTTTGGTCATTGAGTAGAACTATTAACTAACTATGAGGGCAAACTCCAGGTAAAGAGTCTGAAGAACGCCCCTGACCCGAAACGTCACTGGTCCGTGTCCTCCAGTGCTCTGTGTCTTTTTGTTTTGTAAACCAGCCTCTGCAGTTCCTTTTTCCCACAAGAAGCAATCGCAGTGAGATAGAGTTCGAGTCTCGGTTTGGTTTATTGTCGCGTGTACCGAACATTTTCTGATTTAGATTTAGATTTAGAGATACAGTGCGGAAACAGGCCCTTCGGCCCACCGGGTCCGTGCCGCCCAGCGATCCCCACACACTAACACTATCCTACACACACACTGGGGACAATTTTTACATTTGCCCAGCCAATTAACCTACAAACCTGCACGTCTTTGGAGTGTGGGAGGAAACCGAAGATCTCGGAGAAAACCCACGCAGGTCACGGGGAGAACGTGCAAACACCGTACAGACGGCGCCCGTGGTCGGGATGGAACCCGGGTCTCCGGCGCTGCATTCGCTGTAAGGCGGCAACTTCAGCAGAAAGACGATACATGATTACAGCCCGCAGTAGGCATGGGCTGGCACAGCATTGGCAGAGGCATTGGCATGGCATAGTATTGGCATGTCGTTGGGATGGGCATGGCACGTCACAGCACTGGCATGTGAGGCAAGGCCTCTCGCTGTGTAGCAGCTGGCTGGCACAGCATGGCACAGCATAGCTTTGGCACTCCTCTGGCACGGCATAGCTTTGGCACAGCTGTGGCACTCCACTGGCACAGTGAGGCCAAGCCTTATCACTGCAGGGCAGCTGGCTGGCACTGGAAAACATTGTGTCGTGTCTTGTGTCAGTGAGTGTGGTCCCCTGGGTCAGAGCAGGGATTGCTCAACACTTGTTTACCTCACCACACACGCACACACACACACACCCGCGCAGACACACAGGCATGTACGCACACACGCACACGGGCGTGTACGCACACGTTGGCACGCGCGACGCACAGGCATGTACGTACGTACGAATGCATGCACACATGTACACACACACACGTCACACACACAGGCACGCATGTACGTACACACGCACACACACGCGTACGCACGTACGCATATGCACACGCATTTATGCACGCGCGCACACACAGGCACGCATGTACGTACACAAACGCACACAGGCACACAGAGGCACCAATGCTGACTGACATACACACGCACACACACACCAGTGTGTGTACCAGTGCCACAGTGAGGGGCGTGGGGTGTACACAGTGTGGGCAGGGGCGGGTACACTGGTTAGGGTAACGCTGGGCTGGGGGTGCCGTGAGGATGGCACAGTCTCCAGCAAAATGCACATTGGGCTTTCTCTGCCCGTGAGCCCCGACACAGGGGGCATGGGATGTGTGTCTCAGAGCGCGTGTGTGTATGCGTGGTGTGTGTGTGGCTGCGTGTCTCTGTGTGCGTGTGTGTGTGTGTGTCTGTGTGCATGTGTGTATGCGTAGTGTGTGTATGCGTGGTGTGTGTGTGGCTGTGTGTCTCTGTGTGCGTGTGTGTGTTTGTGTGTGTGTGTGTATGTGTGTGCGCGCATGTGTGTGTTTGTGTGTATGCGTAGTGTGTGTTTGTGTGTGTGTCTGTGTCTCTGTGCGCATGTGTGTGATTGTGTGTGTGTGTATATGTATAGTGTGTGTGCCTCTGTGTGCCTGTGTGTGTGTGTGTGTGCGTTGTGTGTGTCTGTGAGTGTGTGCGCATGTGTGTGATTGTGTGTGTGTGTATATGTGTAGTGTGTGTGTCTCTGTGTGTGTGTGTGTGCGTTGTGTGTGTGTGTCTGTGAGTGTGTGCGCATGTGTGTGATTGTGTGTGTGTATGCGTAGTGTGTGTGTCTCTGTGTGCATGTGTGTGTCTGTGTGTGTGCATGCATAGTGTGTGTGTGTATGCGTAATGTGTGTGTCTGTGTTTCTCTGTGCGCATGTGTGTGTTTGTGTGTGTGCATGCGCAGTGTGTGTTTGTGTATGTGTCTGTATGTCTCTGTGCGCATGTGTGTGTGCGTGTGCACGCGTCGTGTGTGTCTTTGCCCGTGTGTTTGCGTGTGTATGTCCCTGGCGTGTTTCATGCTGCCATGGTCCCTCTACATGACACACACATGTGCTCCGCGTTGGCTGGTGTGATTTCCCCACCACTCTGTTTATTGTCACGTGTACCGAGGTACAGTGAAAAGCTTTTGCTGCGCGCTAACCAGTCAGCGGAAAGACAACACACGATTACAATCGAGCCGTCCACAGTGTACAGATACACGGTAAAGGGAACAACGTTTAGTGCAAGGGAAAGCCAGCAAAGTCCGATCAAGGATAGTCCGAGGGTCTCCAATGAGGTAGATAGTAGTTCAGCACTGCTCTCTGGTTGTGGTGGGATGGTTCAGTTGCCTGATAACAGCCGGGAAGAAACTGTCCCTGAATCTGGAGGTGTGCGTTTCCACACTTCTGTACCTCTTGCCCCGATGGGAGAGGGGAGAAGAGGGAGTGGCCGGGGGTGAGACTGGTCCTTGATGATGCTGCTGGCCTTGCCGAGGGTGCGTGAGGTGTAGATGGAGTCGGTGGGAGGGAGGTTGGTTTGTGTGTGATGGTCTGGGCTGCTGGCCTTGCCGAGGCAGCGTGAGGTGTAGATGGAGTCGGTGGGAGGGAGGTTGGTTTGTGTGTGATGGTCTGGGCTGCTGGCCTTGCCGAGGGTGCGTGAGGTGTAGATGGAGTCGGTGGGAGGGAGGTTGGTTTGTGTGTGATGGTCTGGGCTGGCAGAGAGACAGGGTGACTCTGACATCGTGAACGATGTTAGGCTGGGGTACGTCAATCTCAAGATGGACACAAGATGCCACTGTACAAAAAGGGCCAGAGCCGACTCTATCTGTTGAGGGGACTCGGGTCCTTAGGAGTGCAGGGGGCATTCCTAAGGACCTTCTACAACACTGTGGTGGCAGCGGCCATTTTCTATAGAGTGGTCTGCTGGAGCAGCAGCATCTCAGAGGCGGGAGGGAAGAGACTCGACAAGCTGGTGAGGAAGACCAGCTCTGTGCTGGGTTGCCCCCTCGACTCAGTGCAGGCGGTGGGAGAGAGGAGGATGTTGGCAAAGATAACATGGCTGCTGGACAACGACTCCCACCCCATGCAGGACACGGTCACTGCACTGAGTAGCTCCTTCAGTGACAGACTCCTTCAGCCCAAGTGCGTGAAGGAGAGATATAGGAGGTCCTCCCTTCCCGCTGCTGTGAGACTGCACAACCAGCACTGCTCCCAGCAGACGCGTCAACAGAGCAGTCAACAGTAAAGGAAAAACACAGTAAATGATGACAATTATCCTTGTCTTTACCTTTATTCATAATGAATGGTCTCTTGCTATCCACTTTGTTGCTGTAACACTGCAAATTTCCCCGGTGTGGGACAAATAAAGGAATCAATATTATTATTATTATATTATTATTAACTCAGTGGGTCGGGCAGCATCTCTGGAGAAAAGGAACGGGTGACGTTTCGGGTCGAGACCCTTCTTCAGACTGACAGTTGCGGGGACAATAGACAATAGGTGCAGGAGGAGGCCATTCAGCCCTTCGAGCTTGTACGCACCGCCATTCAATGTGATCACAGCTGATCATTCTCAATCAGTACCCCGTTCCTGCCTTCTCCCCATACCCCCTGACGCCGCTATCCTTAAGAGCTCTATCTAGCTCTCTCTTGAATGCATCCAGAGAATTGGCCTCCACTGCCTTCTGAGGCAGAGAATTCCACTGATTCACAACTCTCTGATTGAAAAGGTTTTTCCTCATCTCCGTTCGAAATGGCCTACCCCTTATTCTTAAACTGTGTGGCCCCTGGTTCTGGACTCCCCCAACATTGGGAACATGTTTCCTGCCTCTAACGTGTCCAACCCCTTAATAATCTTATACGTTTCGATAAGATCCCCTCTCATCCTTCTAAATTCCAGTGTATACAAGCCTAGTCGCTCCAGTCTTTCAACATAGGACAGTCCCGCCATTCCGGGAATTAACCTAGTAAACCTACGCTGCACGCACTCAATAGCAAGAATATCCTTCCTCAAATTTGGAGACCAAAACTGCACACAGTACTCCAGGTGCGGTCTCACTAGGGCCCTGTACAACTGCAGAAGGACCTCTTTGCTCCTATACTCAACTCCTCTTGTTATGAAGGCCAACATTCCATTGGCTTTCTTCACTGCCTGCTGTACCTGCATGCTTCCTTTCAGTGACTGATGCACTAGGACACCCAGATCTCGTTGTACGTCCCCGTTTCCTAACTTGATACAATTCAGACCCTTCTTCAGACTGAGAGTTGGGGGGAGAGGGAGATTCAGAGATATGGAAGGGCTCGGCGTGAAATCAAATGATCCTTGCTATTGGGGCAGTGCAGCGTAGGTTCACCAGGTTAATCCCCGGGATGGCGGGACTGTCATACGAGGAAACACTGGAAAGACTGGGCTTGTATTCACTGGAGTTTAGAAGGATGAGAGGGGGATCTTATAGAGACGTATAAAATTAAAAAAGGGCCGGACAAGTTAGATGCAGGAAACATGTTCCCAATGTTGGCGGAGTCCAGAACCAGGGGCCACACAGTCTAAAAATAAAGAGGAGGCCATTTAGAACTGAGGTGAGAAGGAACTTTTTCACCCAGAGAGTTGTGAATTTGTGGAATTCTCTGCCACAGAGGGCAGTGGAGGCCAATTCACTGGATGGATTTAAGAGAGAGTTAGATAGAGCTCCAGGGACTAGTGGAATCGAGGGATATGGGGAGAAGGCAGGCACGGGTTATTGATTGTGGATGATCAGCCATGATCACAATGAATGGCGGTGCTGGCTCGAAGGGCCGAATGGCCTCCTCCTGCACCTATTTTTTCTTAATGAGACATCAGAGGGGGGATGCAGTTCGAGTAAAAAGTAGAATGGGGCATTGTTAGCAAGGGGAAGGTGAGATCGAAGATCGAAGCAAACAGAGATAAAATGTAATCAGGGGGAACAATCAGACTGGAAAGAGCTGGGAAGATTTCGAAGGAGGGGGGGACCTCATTGAAGCGTACAGAACAGTGAGCGGCCCGGATAGAGTGGATGTGGAGAGGATGTTCCCACTAGTGGGAGAGTCTAGGACCAGAGGGCACAGCCTCAGAATTAAAGCACGTTCCTTTGGGAAGGAGATGAGGAGGAATTTCTTCAGACAGAGGGTGGTGAATCTGTGGGATTCTTTGCCACAGACGGCTGTGGAGGCCACAAGTCAGTGGATATTGTTAAGGCCGAGACAGATAGATTCTTGATTAGTGCGGGTGTCAGGGGTTATGGGGAGAAGGCAGGAGAATGCGGTTGGGAGGGAGAGATAGATCGGCCGTGATTGAATGGCGGAGTGGACTCGATGGGCCGAATGGCCTGATTCTACTATCCCTCGCGTCCTCGTGTGCAGGGATTTCTTTAGCCAGAGGGTGCCCTATGTACAGGCACTGGGCCTGTACTCGCTGGGGTTTAGAAGGATGAGGGGGGAACCTCATTGGGAGGTGAAAGGCCTGGATGGAGTGGATGTGGAGAGGGGGTGTTTCTTAACCCCATCTCGAGATGGTGTTGAGGAGCGTTTCAGTCCCCGAAGGTTGGCAGCTCGCTCCGTCTGCAGGTGACCATTCACCAGCTCACAGTGCCAGCTCAGGGTGGCACAGCTGGTCAACAGATCGGCGCGATCACAGTCGTACAGTGATACAGCATGGAAACAGGCCCACCTGCCCTCACCGACCAACACGCCCCATCTACACTAGTCCCACCTGCCCACACCGACCAACATGCCCCATCTACACTAGTCCCACCTGCCCACACCGGCCAACATGCCCCATCTACACTAGTCCCACCTGCCCACACTGACCAACATGCCCCATCTACACTAGTCCCACACCGGCCAACATGCCCCATCTACACTAGTCCCACCTGCCCTCACCGACCAACACGCCCCATCTACACTAGTCCCACACCGGCCAACATGCCCCATCTACACTAGTCCCACCTGCCCACACCCACCAACATGCCCCATCTACACTAGTCCCACCTGCCCTCACCGACCAACATGCCCCATCTACACTAGTCCCACCTGCCCACACCGACCAACATGCCCCATCTACACTAGTCCCACCTGCCCACACCGGCCAACATGCTCCATCTACACTAGTCCCACCTGCCCACACCGACCAACATGCCCCATCTACACTAGTCCCACCTGCCCACACCGGCCAACATGCCCCATGTACACTAGTCCCACACCGACCAACATGCCCCATCTACGCTAGTCCCACCTGCCCACACTGACCAACATGTCCCATCTACACTAGTCCCACCTGCCCACACTGACCAACATGCCCCATCTACACTAGTCCCACCTGCCCACACCGGCCAACATGCCCCATCTACATTAGTCCCACCTGCCCACACCGACCAACATGCCCCATCTACACTAGTCCCACCTGCCCACACCGACCAACATGCCCCATCTACACTAGTCCCACCTGCCCACACCGGCCAACATGCCCCATCTACACTAGTCCCACCTGCCCACACCGGCCAACATGCCCCATCTACACTAGTCCCACCTACCCACACCGGCCAACATGCCCCATCTACACTAGTCCCACCTGCCCACACCGACCAACATGCCCCATCTACACTAGTCTCACCTGCCCACACCGGCCAACATGCCCCATATACACTAGTCCCATCTGCCCACACCGACCAACATGCCCCATCTACACTAGTCCCACCTGCCCACACCGACCAACATGCCCCATCTACACTAGTCCCACCTGCCCACACCGACCAACATGCCCCATCTACACTAGTCCCACCTGCCCACATCGGCCAACATGCCCCATCTACAATAGTCCCACCTGCCCACACCGACCAACATGCCCCATCTACACTAGTCCCAACTGCCCACACTGGCCAACATGCCCCATCTACACTAGTCCCACCTGCCCACACCAGCCAACATGCCCCATCTACACTTGTCCCACCTGCCCGCGTTTGGCCCATATCCCTCCAAACCCGTCCTATCCATGTACCTGTCCAACTGTTTCTTAAACGTTGGGATAGTCCCAGCCTCAACTACCTCCTCCGGCAGCTCGTTCCATACACCCACCACCCTCTGTGTGGAAAAGTTACCCCTCAGATTCCTATTAAATCTTTATCCCTTCACCTTGAACCCATGTCCTCTGGTCCTCGATTCCCCGACTCTGGGCAAGAGACTCTGTGCGTCTACCCGACCTATTCCTCTCACGATTTTTTTCCACCTCCCTGGGTGAAAAATAAACTTTTTCCACCCAGAGAGTCGTGAATTTGTGGAATTCTCTGCCACAGAGGGCAGTGGAGGCCAATTCACTGGATGGATTTAAGAGAGAGTTAGATAGAGCTCTAGGGGCTGGTGGAATCAAGGGATATGGGGAGAAGGCAGGCACGGGTTACTGATTGTGGATGATCAGCCATGATCACAATGAATGGCGGTGCGTACAGGCTCGAAGGGCCGAAGGGCCTCCTCCTGCACCTATTTTCTATGTTTCTATTAGTTCACCCCTCATCCTCCTGCGCTCCAAGGAATAGAGTCCCAGCCTGTTCCAACCTCTCCCTAGTGCCCAGGCCCCTCGAGTCCTGGCAACATCCTGATAATGGCCCATAATAGCCTGGAAGAACAGGTGGGGAAAAGCTCCAAAAATACAATCAACAGTTCAAACTAAACAGTAGGTGAAGGTGAATCGAGGACCAGAGGACACAGGTTTAAGGTGAAGGGGGAAAAGATTTAATAGGAACCTGAGGGGTAACTTTTTCCACACAGAGGGTGGTGGATGTATGGAACGAGCTGCCGGAGGAGGTCGTTGAGGCTGGGACTATCCCAACGTCTAAGAAACAGTTGGACATGGATAGGACGGGTTTGGAGAGATATGGGCCGAACGCGGGCAGGTGGGACTAGTGTAGATGGGGCATGTTGGTCGGTGTGGGCAGGTGGAACTAGTGTAGATGGGGCATGTTGGTCGGTGTGGGCAGGTGGGACTAGTGTAGATGGGGCATGTTGGCCGGTGTGGGCAGGTGGGACTGGTGTAGATGGGGCATGTTGGTCGGTGTGTGCAGGTGGGACTAGTGTAGATGGGGCATGTTGGTCGGTGTGGGCAAGGTGGGACTGGTGTAGATGGGGCATGTTGGACGGTGTGGGCAGGTGGGACTAGTGTAGATGGGGCATGTTGGTCGGTGTGGGCAGGTGGGACTAGTGTAGATGGGGCATGTTGGCCGGTGTGGGCATGTGGGACTAGTGTAGATGGGGCATGTTGGTCGGTGTGGGCAGGTGAGACTAGTGTAGATGGGGCATGTTGGCCGGTGTGGGCAGGTGGGACTAGTGTAGATGGGGCATGTTGGCCGGTGTGGGCAGGTGGGACTAGTGTAGATGGGGCATGTTGGTCGGTGTGGGCAGGTGGGACTAGTGTAGATGGGGCATGTTGGTCGGTGTGGGCAGGTGGGACTAGTGTAGATGGGGCCTGTTGGCCGTTGTGGGCAGGTGGGACTAGTGTAGATGGGGCATGTTGGCCGGTGTGGGCAGGTGGGACTAGTGTAGATGGGGCATGTTGGCCGGTGTGGGCCGAAGGGCCTGTTTACACTCGTTTGAGAAGCAATGGCCGACATTTCGGGTCGTGACCCTTCTTCAGACTGAGAGTCGGAGTGGGTAGGGGGGGAGTCTAGAGATATGGAAGGGTAAGGTGTGAAAACGACAGATCAAAGCGCCCCCCCTGCACCTGTGTAACTGGAGTTAGCGCGGCTTCAAGGAGAGCCTCACCACAATGTGATAACTAACCAAACCAATCGGCACCATCACCTGCATACAGCGAGCAAGGCAATATGTGTGGGAAGGAACTGCAGATGCTGGTTGAAATCGAAAACGCTGGAGTAACTCAGCAGGTCAGGCAGCATCTCAGGAGAGAAGGAATGGGTGACGTTGCGGGTCGAGACCCTTCCTCAGACTGACGTCAGGGGAGGGGGCGGGGGGGGGGTACATGGATAAGGGGGCATAAGGTGTTAAAGTCAGACAAGGGGAACGTTTGTGTCTACACTCAGAAGAGACCCAACGGAAGTATTCAGTTCAGTTCATTGTCCCGTGTACCGAGCGAGGTACAGTGAAAAGCTTTTGTGTTGCGTGCTGACCAGTCAGCGGAAAGACAGCACACGATTACAATCGAGCCGTCCACAGTTTACAGGTACACGAAAAAGGGAATTTATCCACTCACTTCCAGAAAGGAAGCATGCAGGTACAGCAGGCAGTGAAGAAAGCCAATGGAATGTTGGCCTTCATAACAAGAGGAGTTGAGTATCGGAGCAAAGAGGTCCTTCTGCAGTTGTACAGGGTCCTAGTGAGACCGCACCTGGAGTACTGTGTGCAGTTGTACAGGGCCCTAGTGAGACCGCACCTGGAGTACTGTGTGCAGTTGTACAGGGCCCTAGTGAGACCGCACCTGGAGTACTGTGTGCAGTTGTACAGGGCCCTAGTGAGACCGCACCTGGAGTACTGTGTGCAGTTGTACAGGGTCCTAGTGAGACCGCACCTGGAGTACTGTGTGCAGTTTTGGTCTCCAAATTTGAGGAAGGATATTCTTGTTATTGCTAAAGTAAAGTGAAGCACTATCGTTCTATTGCTGTGTGTTATTGTGATTAAGACTAGAATTACCTCTCAATTAATTTCTTTAATCACGCAAGTAATTGTGATTAATTATCCTCAGTCGCTCAAGAGAGAGAGATACAGAAACAATTGATTTGGACCAATTGAAGCTGAATAGATAACCTTCCTGGAAACACAAAAAGCCGGAGTAACTCAGCGGGTCAGGCAGCATCTCTGGAGAAAAGGAATAGGTGACGTTTTGGTCTCCAAATTTGAGGAAGGATATTCTTGCTATTGAGGGCGTGCAGCGTAGGTTTACCAGGTTAATTCCCGGAATGGCAGGACTGTCATATGTTGAAAGACTGGAGCGACTAGGCTTGTATACACTGGAATTTAGAAGAATGAGAGGGGATCTTATCGAAACGTATAAGATTATTAAGGGGTTGGACACGTTAGAGGCAGGAAACATGTTCCCAATGTTGGGGGAGTCCAGAACCAGGGGTCACACAGTTTAAGAATAAGGGGTCGGCCATTTAGAACGGAGATGAGGAAAAACTTTTTCAGTCGGAGAGTTGTGAATCTGTGGAATTCTCTGCCTCAGAAGGCAGTGGAGGCCAATTCTCTGAATGCATTCAAGAGAGAGCTGGATAGAGCTCTTAAGGATAGCGGAGTCAGGGGGTATGGGGAGAAGGCAGGAACGGGGTACTGATTGAGAATGATCAGCTATGATCACATTGAATGGCGGTGCGTACAGGCTCGAAGGGCCGAATGGCCTCCTCCTGCACCTATTGTAGATGGGACATGTTGGGCCGAAGGGCCTGTGTCGGCACTGTGTCAGTCTATGATTCTAAGTGATGGTCTTTGACACAGTTAATCCGTGATATTTAGAGACAGAGTGGTACAGCAGGGAAAAAGGCTCTTCGGCCCAACTTGCCCACACTGGCCCACTTGCCTGCGTTTGGCCCCTATCCCTCCAAACCTGTCCTACAATGTACCCTACCACCACTCTCTCCCTCCCCCCCTCTGTCCCATCCCCCCTCTCCTCCCTCTCCCCCTCTATCCAACCCCTCTCTCTCCCACCCCCTCACACTCCCCCCTCTCTCTCTTCTCTCTCTCACCCCCCCCCTCTCACTCCCACATCTCACACTCTCCCCCTCTCTCCTGCCCTCTCTCACCCATTCAACCTCTCTCTCCCCCTCTCTCTCCCCCACTCTCTCCCCGTCACTCTCTCACTCCATCTCTCTCTCTCTCTCCCCCCTCTCTCTCCCATCTCCCATCTCTCATCTCCGTCCCCCCTCTCTCCCTCCCCCTTTCACCCTCTCTCCCTCTCCCTCTCTCCCACCCCCCTCTCTCCACCCCCCTCTCTCCACCCCCCCCTCTCTCTCCCCCCATCTCTCTCCCTCCCCCTCCCTCTCTCTCCCTCCCCTCTCCCACCTCTCTCTTCCCCCCTCTCCCTCCCCCCTCTCTCTCCCCCTCCCCCTCTCTCCCCCCTCCCCCTCTCTCTCTCTCTCTCCACCTCTCTCTCCCCCCTCTCTCTCCCTCACTCCTCTCTCTCTCCCCCTCTCTCTCCCACCTCTCTTCCTCCCCCCCTCTCTCCTACTCCCTCTCTCCCACCCCCCTCACTCTCTCCCTCACTCC
>NC_135986.1:9958318-9970818 GCF_053455715.1 Rhinoraja longicauda
CCGCGCTGTGTCTCCAAATTCCAAGATGGCGCCCAGCGCGGGCGTCTGTCTGCGTGCCGGGCGCACAAGCAGATCCTGCAAACCCCGTATCTCTATCGCCGCGCGCTCTGAAACCTCCTCCTGCAGCTACGTTGCCCTGTAAATGCCCCCGATGGTCATCGTGTTTAGGCTTTCTGCCGTGTAGTCAACATGCAACAAACGCCATTCGCTGCACCTCGCCACACCTGACAATAAACTACACACAACTGGAACCACAGCTGTCCCACACTCACTCTGTCACTCTGTCTCTCTCTCTCTCTCTCTCCTCTCCTCTCTCTCTCTCTCTCTCTCCTCTCTCTCCCCTCTCTCTCTCTCTCCTCTCCCCCTCTCTCTCTGTCTTCTCCAATCTCTCTCTCCTCTCCTCTCTCTCTCTCTCTCTCTCTCTCTCTCTCTCTCTCTCTCTCTCTCTCTCTCTCTCTCTCTCTCTCTCTCTCTCTCTCTCTGTCTCTCTCCACATCTCTCTCTCTCTCTCTCTCTCTCTCTCTCTCTCTCTCTCTCTCTCTCCTCTCTCTCTCTCTCGTCTCTCTCTCTCTCTCTCTCTCTCTCTCTCTCTCAATGATGCTTTTATTGTCACATGTGCCAGTGAACAGTGTTCCGTGTCAGAAGGAACTGCAGATGCAGTTTACACCCAACTAGGGTTGTCAACTGCCCCGTATTAGCTGTAGGCCCGGACACTGTAGGCCTGGACACTGTAGGCCTGGACACTGTAGGCCCGGACACTGTAGGCCCGGACACTGTAGGCCCAGACACTGTAGGCCCGGACACTGTAGGCCCGGACAGTGTAGGCCCGGACACTGTAGGCCCGGATGCTGTAGGCCCGGACACTGCAGGCCCGGACACTGTAGGCCCGGACACCGTAGGGCCCGGACAGTGTAGGCCCGGACACTGTAGGTTCGGACACTGTAGGCCCGGACACTGTAGGCCCGGACAGTGTAGGCCCGGACACTGTAGGTTCGGACACTGTAGGCCCGGACACTGTAGGCCTGGACACTGTAGTCCCGGACACTGTAGGCCCGGACGCTGTAGGCCCAGACACTGTAGGCCCGGACGCTGTAGGCCCGGACACTGTAGGCCCGGACGATGTAGGCCTACAGCGTCTCGACCCGAAACGTCACACATTCCTTCTCTCCACAGTTGCTGCCCGACCCGCTGAGTTTGGATTATTTTCTTCTGGAGCGTCGGAGGTTGAGGGGAGAACTGATAGAAGTTTTATAAAATGATGAGGGGCGTGGATAGGGATAGACAGTCAGAACCTTTTACCCCCTAGAGTGGGAAATGCCTAAGATTAGAGGGCGTAGTTTTAAGGTGAGGGGGGCAAAGTTTAAAGGAGATGTGGGGGGCAGGTCTTTTTCACACAGAGGGTGGGGAGGGGGGGCCTGGAACGAGCTGCCAGAGGTGGAGGTCGAGGCAGATACTACAGTGGGGTCTAAGAGGCTTTTGGACAGGCACGCGGATAGAAACATAGAAACATAGAAAATAGGTGCAGGAGTAGGCCATTCGGCCCTTCGAGCCTGTACGCACCGCCATTCAATATGATCATGGCTGATCATCCAACTCAGTATCCCGTACCTGCCTTCTCTCCATAACCCCCCTGATCCCTTTAGCCACAAGGGCCACATCTAACTCCCTCTTAAATATAGCCAATGAACTGGCCTCAACTACCTTCTGTGGCAAATTCCACAGATTCACCACTCTCTGTGTGAAAAAAAACTTTCTCATCTCGGTCCTAAAAGACTTCCCCCTTATCCTTAAACTTGTGACCCCTTGTTCTGGACTTCCCCAAAATCAGGAACAATCTTCCCGCATCTAGCCTGTCCAACCCCTTAAGAATTTTGTAAGTTTCTATAAGATCCCCCCTCAATCTTCTAAATTCCAGCGAGTACAAGCCGAGTCTATCCAGTCTTTCTTCATATGAAAGTCCTGCCATCCCAGGAATCAATCTGGTGAACCTTCTCTGTACTCCCTCTATGGCAAGAATGTCTTTCCTCAGATTAGGAGACCAAAACTGCACACAATACTCCAGGTGCGGTCTCACCAATGCCCTGTACAACTGCAGCAGAACCTCCCTGCTCCTAACTCAAATCCCCTCGCTATGAATGCCAACATACCATTCGCTTCCTTCACTGCCTGCTGCACCTGCATGCCTACTTTCAATGACTGGTGTACCACGACACCCAGGTCACGTTGCATCTCCCCTTCTCCTAATCGGCCATCATTCAGGTAATAGTCTGCTTTCCTGTTGTTGTCACCAAAGTGGATAACCTCACATTTATCCACATTATACTGCATCTGCCATGCATTTGCCCACTCACCTAATCTATCCAAGTCACGTTGCAGCCTCCTAGCATCCTCCTCGCAGCTAACATTGCCACCCAGCTTCGTGTCATCCGCAAACTTGGAGATGTTGCATTCAATTCCCTCGTCCAAATCATTAATATACACTGTAAATAACTGGGGTCCCAGCACTGAGCCTTGCGGTACCCCACTAGTCACTGCCTGCCATTCTGAAAAGGACCCGTTTATTCCTACTCTTTGCTTCCTGTCTGCCAGCCAGTTCTCTATCCACATCAATACTGAACCCCCAATACCGTGTGCTTTAAGTTTGTACACCAATCTCCTATTCATATGTTCATACATTCATAAGGGATAGGAGCAGATTTAGGCCATTCGGCCCATCGAGTCCACTCCGCCATTCAATCATGGCTGACCGATCTCTCCCTCCCAACCCCATTCTCCTGCCTTCTCCCCGTAACCCCTAAACTGTCTCTTCTCTGCTCAGACCAAGGCCTGTGGTGTATTCATAGCCTTTGTCCACCCATCTGCCGATCGATCGATCGACACCTCCCCCCTCCTGTATCCACCCATCACTCCACACACTTTGTCCCACCTCCTCCTCTCTTCCAGCTTTCTCCCCTCTCGCACAATCAGTCTGAAGAAGGGTCTCGACCCAAAACGTAACCCAACCATGTTCTCCACAGATGCTGCCCGACCCGCTGAGTTACTCCAGCAGTCGGTGTCTTTTTGTTTGTTAGATACAGCGCGGAAACAGGCCCTTCGGCCCACCGGGTCCGTGCCGCCCAGCGATCCCCGCACACTAACACTATCTTACACACACACTGGGGACAATTTACACCATACACCAAGCCAATTAACCTACAGACCTGCACGTCTTTGGAGTGTGGGAGGAAACCGAAGATCTCGTAGAACGTACAAACTCCGTACAGACGGCGCCCGTGGTCGGGATGGAACCCGGGTCTCCGGCGCTGTGAGGCAGCAGCTCGACCCGCTGCGCCACCGTGACCGCACTACTTCAAATAGATTTATCACTAAGTATATGAGGATTTGCAGTCATCATTACTGTGAACTTCACATTGCACCAACGAGTATGGAAGTTAGGAGGTCACGTTGCATGTATAAGTGATTGGTGAGGCCGCATTTAGAGCATTGAGTACAGTTCTGGGCATCATGTTAGCTACGAGGCACTGCCAAGCTGGATAAGGCACAGAGGAAGATTTACGAGGATGTTGCCAGGACTCGAGGGGCCTGAGCTACAGGGAGAGGTTGAGTAGGCCGAGACTCTATTCCTTGGAGCGCAGGAGGATGAGGGGCGATCTTATAGAGGTGTACAAAATCATGAGAGGAATAGATCGGGGGGACTCTTGCCCAGAGTAGGGGAATCGAGGACCAGAGGACAGGGGTTTGAGGTGAGGAGGGAAAGATTTAATAGGAACCTGAGGGGTAACATTACCACACAGAGGGTGGTAGGTGTGTGGGACGAGCTGCCGGAGGAGGTAGTTGAGGCTGGGACTATCCCAACGTTTAAGAAACAGTTAGACAGGCACATGGATAGGACGGGTTTGGAGGGATATGGGCCAAACGCAGGCAGGTGGGACTAGTGTAGATGGGGCATGTTGGTCGGTGTGGGCAGGTGGGACTAGTGTACATGGGGCATGTTGGTCGGTGTGGGCAGGTGGGACTAGTGTAGATGGGGCATGTTGGCCGGTGTGGGCAGGTGGGACTAGTGTAGATGGGGCATGTTGGCCGGTGTGGGCAGGTGGGACTAGTGTAGATGGGGCATGTTGGCCGGTGTGGGCAAGCTGGGCCGAAGGGCCTGTTTCCATGCTGTATCACTCTATGAAACTCTGAACAGCCAGCAGGTTCTAACCAGGGTTGCCAACTGTCCCGTATTAGCCGGGACATACCATATTTTGGGCTAAATTGGTTTGTCCCGTAGGGACTGCGCTTATCCCGTATTAGGCCCGGGGGGCGCTGTAGGCCGGGACACTGTAGGCCCAGACACTGCAGGCCCGGACACTGTAGGCCCGGACACTCTAGGCCCGGACACTGTAGACCCGGACACTGTAGGCCCGGACACTGTAGGCCCGGACACTGTAGGCCCGGACACTGTAGGCCCGGTAGCCTCGGGAAAGCAGCCAACATAATCGAAGACCACTTCCACCCCGGTCATTCCCTTTTAGCAACATAGAAAATAGGTGCAGGAGGAGGCCATTCGGCCCTTCGAGCCTGTACGCACCGCCATTCAATATGATCACGGCTTATCATTCTCAATCAGTACCCCGTTCCTGCCTTCTCCCTGTATCCCTTGATTCCGTTAGCCCTAAGAGCTCTATCCAGCTCTCTCTTGAAAACATCCAGTGAATCGGCCTCCACTGCCTTCTGTGGCAGAGAATTCCACAGATTCACAACTCTCTGCGTGAAAAGGTTTTTTCTCATCTCAGTCCTAAATGGCCGACCCCTTATTCTTAAACTGCGTGGCCCCTGGTTCTGGACTCCCCCAACATGGGGAACATTTTTCCAGCATTTAGCCTGTCCAATCCCTGAAGAATTTTACATGTTTCTATAAGTTCCCCTCTCATCCTTCTAAACTCCAGTGAATACAAGCCCAGTCGACCCATTCTTTCATCATATGACAGTCCCGCCATCCCGGGGATTAACCTGGTGAACCTACGCTGCACGCCCTCAATGGCAAGGATGTCCTTCCTCAGGTTAGGAGACCAAAACTGGAGAAGGTGGCACAGCGGTAAAGTCCCTGCCTCACAGAGCCAGTGACCGTCAACCTCTGCTTTGATCCCTCGTTTTCACGCCTTACCCTTCCACGTCTCTGTGTCTCCCTCTCCCCCGACTCTCGGTCCGAAGAAGGGTCTCGAGCCCCAAACGTCACCCGTTCCTTCTCTCCAGAGATGCTGCCTGTCCCCACTCAGTTACTCCGGCACTTTGTGTCTACCCGGGTTCGATCCCGACCGTGGGCGCCGCCTGTACGGAGTTTGCACATTCTCCCCGTGACCTGCGTGGGTTTTCTCCGGGCGCTCCGGTTTCCTCCCACACTCCAAAGTGCAGAGAGGTTTTACAGAGGATGTTGCCAGGACTCGAGGGGCCTGAGCTACAGGTAGAGGTTGGGGCAGGCTGGGACTCTATTCCTTGCAGTGCAGGAGGATGAGGGGCGATCTTATAGAGGTGCACAAAATCATGAGAGGAATAGATCGGGTAGAAGCACAGAGTCTCTTGCCCAGAGTAGGGGAATCGAGGACCAGAGGACATGGGTTTAAGGTGAAAGGGATAAAGTTTTAATAGGAATCTGAGGGGTAACTTTTCCACACAGAGGGTGGTGGGTGTATGGAACGAGTTGCTGGAGGAGGTAGTTGAGGCTGGGACTATCCCAACATTTAAGAAACAGTTGGACAGGTACACGGATAGGACAGGTTTGGAGGGATATGGGCCAAACGCGGGCAGGTGGGACTAGTGTAGATGGGGCATGTTGGCCGGTGTGGGACTAGTGTAGATGGGGCATGTTGGGCGGTGTGGGCAGGTGGGACTAGTGTAGCTGGGGCATGTTGGCCGGTGTGGGACTAGTGTAGATGGGGCATGTTGGCCGGTGTGGGACTAGTGTAGATGGGGCATGTTGGCCGGTGTGGGCAGGTGGGACTAGTGTAGATGGGGCATGTTGGTCGGTGTGGGCAGGTGGGACTAGTGTAGATGGGGCATGTTGGGCGGTGTGGGCAGGTGGGACTAGTGTAGCTGGGGCATGTTGGCCGGTGTGGGACTAGTGTAGATGGGGCATGTTGGGCGGTGTGGGCAGGTGGGACTAGTGTAGCTGGGGCATGTTGGCCGGTGTGGGACTAGTGTAGATGGGACATGTTGGCCGGTGTGGGACTAGTGTAGATGGGGCATGTTGGCCGGTGTGGGCAGGTGGGACTAGTGTAGATGGGGCATGTTGGTCGGTGTGGACAAGTTGGGCCGAAGGGCCTGTTTCCACGCTGTGTCTCTAAACCAAACTGAAGGTAAAGGTTTACGAAACAAAACGTCACCCGTTCCTTTTGTAGTTTCTCGTTTCGAGATGCAGTGCGGAAACGGGCCCTTCGGCCCGCCGTGCCCGTGCCGCCCAGCGGTCCCCGCGCGCCAACACCATCCTACGCACGCTGAGGGGGTGGGGGGGGGGGGGGGGGAATTTACAATTTTATGCAAACCAATTGACCGACGAAACCGGAAAACCCACGGGGAGAACGTGCAAACTCCGTACAGACAGCGCCCGCGGTCGGGACCGGGTGACTACGCTGAATTACTCCAGCACTTTGTGCCTTTCTCCTGCAAACCAGCGGCTGCAGTTCCTCCCTTGCCCGCATCGCTGAGCAAACAACAACTCTCTCCAGTCAAACAACAACCGCACTGAGTAAGCCTTACGCTGCAAAACTCTCCACAGTGAGTTCTGACTAATCCTTTCCCCACTGATAATCACTGGGCCTATATCGTTTTAAAATGAGTAACCCCTTTCCTGACTAATAAACTGTGTCTCAGTATTGTTTTACATTAACACCTTCCGTGCTGAACAAACAGTGAGTCGGCATTGAGACCCAGAGTGCAGCGGGTGGAGCTGCTGCCTGACAGCGCCAGAGACCCGGGTTCCATCCCGACCGCGGGCGCCGTCTGTACGGAGTTTGTACGTTCTCCCCGTGACCTGCGCGGGGTTTCTCCGAGATCTTTGCTCTCTTCCCACACTCCAAAGACGTGCGTGTTTGTGGGTTAATTGGCTTCGGTATGAATGTAAAATTGTCCCCTGTGTGTGTCACCTATCCATGTTCTCCACAGATGCTGCCTGACCCGCTGAGTTACTCCACCACTATATGAAACGTCACCTATCCATGTTCTCCACAGATGCTGCCTGACCCGCTGAGTTACTCCACCACTATATGAAACGTCACCTATCCACGTTCTCCACAGATGCTGCCTGACCCACTGAGTTACTCCAGCACTCTGTGAAACGTCACCTATCCACGTTCTCCACAGATGCTGCCTGACCCGGTGGGTTACTCCAGCACTCTGTGAAACATCACCTAGTGATAGTGTTAGTGTGCGGGGATCGCTGGACGGCACGGACTCGGTGGGCCGAAGGGCCTGTTTCCGCACTGTATCTCGAAACTATGCAAGGAACTGCAGATTATTCTTTACAAAAAAAAATGCTGGAGTAACTCAGCGGGTCAGGCAGCATCTGTGGAGAACGTGGATAGGTGACGTTTCGGGTCGAGACCCTTCTTCACACCGATTGTAGTTTTTTAAAGACTTTAGACTTTTAGAGGTACAGCGCGGAAACAGGCCCTTCGGCCCACCGGGTCCGTGCCGCCCAGCGATCCCCGCACACTAACACTATCCCACACACACACTAGGGACAATTTTTACATTTACACCAAGCCAATTAACCTACAAAAACCTGTACGTCTTTGGAGTGTGGGAGGAAACCGGAGCGCCCAGAGAAAACCCACGCAGGTCACGGGTTGAACGTACAAACTCCATACAGACGGCGCCCGTGGTCATGATCGAACCCGGGTCTCTGGCGCTGTGAGGCAGCAACTCTACCACTGCGCCACCGTGCCACTGACCCGCTGAGTTACTCCAGCACTTTGTGTCATTTCTTTGTATACCGGCATCAGCTGTTCCTCTGTGTCTCAGAAGAGGTTTATGTTTCTGATTGCCCCGCGTATCGAGGTACAGTGAGAAGCTTTGTTCTGCATGCCATCCAATCTGATCAGATAACACTACGAGGGGTTGCCAACTTCCTCACTCCCAAATAAGGGACAAGGTGACGTCACCGCCCCGCGCCCCACGTGACCCTCACCCAGCCAGCGGCCACGTGCTCCCGCTCCACCAATGGCGGCCGCCCGGGCCGGGAGGCGGGTTGCTGGGCAAGGGTGGGCCGAAGGGCCTGTTTCCGTGCTGTATCACTCTGTGATACAGGATACTGTCGTTCTCAGCGTTACAGCGTTGCAGTTCCAGAGGCAAAGTCCAATGTCCGCAATGGGATAGATTGGAGAATTGGACTGTATACTCTCTGATGGGAGGACCGTTCGGAAGTCTGATAACCCTTTCCTTGCTGAACAAACGGAGACTTAGCGCAATAGACAATAGACAACAGGTGCAGGAGGAGGCCATTCGGCCCTTCGAGCCTGTACGCACCGCCATTCAATGTGATCATGGCTGATCATTCTCAATCAGTACCCCGTTCCTGCCTTCTCCCCACACCCCCTGACTCCGCTATCCTTAAGAGCTCTATCTAGCTCTCTCTCGAATGCATTCAGACAATTGGCCTCCACTGCCTTCTGAGGCAGAGAATTCCACAGATTCACAACTCTCTGACTGAAAAAGTTTTTCCCCGTCTCTGTTCTAAATGGCCGACCCCTTATTCTTAAACTGTGTGGCCCTTGGTTCTGGACTCCCCCAACATTGGGAACATGTTTCCTGCCTCTAACGTGTCCAACCCCTTAATAATCTTATACGTTTCGATAAGATCCCCTCTCATCCTTCTAAATTCCAGTGTATACAAGCCTAGTCGCTCCAGTCTTTCAACATACGACAGTCCCGCCATTCCGGGAATTAACCTGGTGAACCTACGCTGCACGCCCTCAATAGCAAGAATATCCTTCCTCAAATTTGGAGACCAAAACTGCACACAGTACTCCAGGTGTGGTCTCACTAGGGCCCTGTACAACTGCACACAGTACTCCAGGTGCGGTCTCACTAGGGCCCTGTACAACTGCAGAAGGACCTCTTTGCTCCTATACTCAACTCCTCTTGTTATGAAGGCCAACATTCCATTGGCTTTCTTCACTGCCTGCTGTACCTGCATGCTTCCTTTCAGTGACTGATGCACTAGGACACCCAGATCTCGTTGCAGTTTTCGTCTTGGAGATGCAGCGCGGAAAAGAAGCCCTTCGGCCCACCGGGTCCGTGCTGCCCAGCGATCCCCGCACACCGACACTGTCCTACACACACTAGGGACAATTTTTACATTTACACCAAGCCAATTAACCTACAAACCTGCACGTCTTTGGAGTGTGGGAGGAAACCGGAGCACCCGGAGAAAACCCACGCAGGTCACGGGGAGAACGTGCAAACTCCGTACAGACAGCGCCCGTAGTCAGGATGGAACCCGGGTCTCCGGCGCTGTGAGGCAGTAACTCTGGCTAGTGAAACAGTTAGGGTTGCCAACTGTCCCGTATTTCGGGGTAGATTAGTTTGTCCTGTATAGGGACCGCCCTTGTCCCGTTGTGAGTAGGGGTTGCCAACTTCCACGTTCGTGAATAAGGGACGGAGGGCGACGTCACCGCCCTGCGACCCTGCGTGACCTTGCCCTGCCAGCGGCCACGTGCTCCCGCTCCACCAATGGCGGCCGCTATTGGTGGAGCGGGAGCGCGTGGCCGCTGGCTGGGCGAAGTCACGCGGGGACGCAGGGCGGTGACGTCACCTTTTGTCCCTTATTCGCGAGCGTGGAAGTTGGCAACCCCTACAAATCCGTAGATCGCCGCCTTTTAACGAAAAAAGCACGGGAAAGACTCACGAGGGTGCCGCCAGGTCTGAAAGGATCGACCCTGAGCGGCAGGGGGAGGTTGGAGGGGCCAGGACTTCATTCAGAGAGTCACGCAGCACCAAAACAGGCCTTTCGTCCTAGGTGCCCCATCTAGGGCGGTCACGGTGGCGCAGCGGGTAGAGCTGCTGCCTCACAGCGCCGGAGACCCGGGTTCGATGGCGACCGCGGACACTGTCTGAACGGAGTTTGTACGCTCTCCCCCCCGTGACCTGCATGGGTTTTCTCCGGGCGCTCCGGTTTCCTCCCACACTTCAAAGACGCGCGGGTTTGTAGGTTAGTTGGCTTCGGTGAAAATTGTAAATCGTCCCTAGTGTGTGATAGGATAGTGTTAGTGTGTGGGGATCGCTGGGCGGCACGGACTCGAAGGGCATGTTTCCCCGCTGTATCTCTAACGTCTAAAGTCTATCCTAAGTCGGTCCAACATCAACATTACACTTTCCACAGTGCCTCGACCCACACACACAGTGAGCGGCCCGGGTAGAGTGGATGTGCAGAGAGGATGTGTCCACTAGTGGGAGAGTCTAGGACCAGAGGGCACAGCCTCAGAATTAAAGCACGTTCCTTTAGGAAGGAGATGAGGAGGAATTTCTTCAGTCAGAGGGCGGTGAATCTGTGGGATTCTTTGCCACAGACGGCCACAAGTCAGTGGGTATTGATAAGGCCGAGATAGATAGATTGTTGATCAGTGCGGGTGTCAGGGGTTATGGGGAGAATGGCAGGAGAGTGGGGTTGGGAGGGAAAGATAGACCAGCCGTGATTGAATGGCAGAGTGGACTTGATGGGCCGAATGGCCTAATTCGGCTCCTATCACTTATGACTCGCGTAGGTCAATAGACAATAGGTGCAGGAGGAGGCCATTCGGCCCTTCGAGCCAGCACTACAATTCAATGTGATCATGGCTGATCATTCACAATCAGTACCCCGTTCCTGCCTTCTCCCCGTACCCCCTGACTCCGCTATCCTTAAGAGCTCTATCTAGCTCTCCCTTGAATGCATTCAGAGAATTGGCCTCCACTGCCTTCTGAGGCAGAGAATTCCACAGATTCACAACTCTCTGACTGAAAAAGTTTTTCCTCATCTCTGTTCTAAATGGCCTACCCCTTATTCTTAAACTGTGGCCTCTGGTTCTGGACTCCCCCAACATTGGGAACATGTTTCCTGCCTCTAACGTGTCCAACCCCTTAATAATCTTATATGTTTCGATAAGAGCCACTCTCATCCTTCTAAATTCCAGTGTATACAAGCCTAGTCGCTCCAGTCTTTCAACATACGACAGTCCTGCCATTCCGGGAATTAACCTAGTAAACCTACGCTGCACGCCCTCAATAGCAAGAATATCCTTCCTCAAATTTGGAGACCAAAACTGCACACAGTACTCCAGGTGTGGTCTCACTAGGGCCCTGTACAACTGCACACAGTACTCCAGGTGCGGTCTCACTAGGGCCCTGTACAACTGCAGAAGGACCTCTTTGCTCCTATACTCAACTCCTCTTGTTATGAAGGCCAACATTCCATTGGCTTTCTTCACTGCCTGCTGTACCTGCATGCTTCCTTTCAGTGACTGATGCACTAGGACACCCAGATCTCGTTGCGGTTTTCGTTTTGGAGATGCAGTGCGGAAAAGAGGCCCTTCGGCCCACCAGGTCCGTGCCGACCAGTGATCCCCGTGAACTGACACTACCCTGCCCACACACACTGGGGACAATTTGCAATACACACCGAAGCCGATTAGCCTGAAAACCCGCACGTCTCTGGAGTGTGGGAGGAAACCGGAGCACCCGGAGAAAACCCACGTGGGTCACGGGGAGAACGTACAAACAGCGCCCGCAGTCGGGTTGGAACCCGGGTCTCCGGAGCTGTGAGGCAGCAGCTCTACCCGCTGCGCCACCGTGACCGCCCCTGATGTTCAGTGTGATCTTACAGAGGTGTTAAAACCATAAGAGTAATAGAAGATAGACACAAAATGACAATAGACAATAGACAATAGGTGCAGGAGGAGGCCATTTGGCCCTTCTAGCCTGTACACACCGCCATTCAACGTGATCATGGCTGATCATTCTCAATCAGTACCCCGTTCCTGCCTTCTCCCCATACCCCCTGACTCCGCTATCCTTAAGAGCTCTATCCAGCTCTCTCTTGAATGCATTCAGAGAATTGGCCTCCACTGCCTTCTGAGGCAGAGAATTCCACAGATACACAACTCTGTGACTGAAAAAGTTTTTCCTCATCTCCGTTCTAATGCTGGAGGAACTCAGCGGAACGCATAGATTAGAGGTTGGGAGGTCACGTTGCAGTTGCACAAGGCGTTGGTGAGGCCGCGTTTAGAGTACCGCGTTCAGTTCTGGGCACCATGTTTTAGGAAAGATGTCGGCAAGTTGGAAAGGGCGCGGAGAGGATTCACGAGGATGTTGCCAGGACTCGAGGGGCCTGAGCTACAGGGAGAGGTTGGGGCAGGCTGGGACTCTATTCCTTGGAGCGCAGGAGGATGAAGGGTGACCTTATAGAGGTGTACAAAATCATGAGAGGAATAGATCGGGTAGACGCACAGAGTCTCTTGCCCAGAGTAGGGGAATCGAGGACCAGA
>NC_135986.1:9983318-9986316 GCF_053455715.1 Rhinoraja longicauda
CTTCGGCCCAGTGTGTGTCAGAGTCACACTGCGCAGAAACAGGCCCCACTGCATCCAACAGTCACACATCGGGTTGCCAACTGTCCCGTATTAGCCGGGACATCCCGTATTTTGGGCTAAATTGGTTTGTCCCGTACGGGACCGCCCTTGTCCCGTGTTAGGCCCAGACGCTGCTGTAGGCCTGGAGAGTGTAGGCCCGGACACTGTAGGCCCATCTCTGTAGGCCCGGACACTGTAGGCCCAGACACTGTAGGCCTGGACACTATAGCCCTGGACACTGTAGGCCCGGACACTGTAGGCCCGGACACTGTAGGCCCGGACACTGTAGGCCCGGACAGTGTAGGCCCGGACACTGTAGGCCTGGACACTGTAGGCCCAGACGCTGTAGGCCCGCACACTGTAGGCCCGGACACTGTAGGCCTGGACACTGTAGGCCCGGACTCTGTAGGCCCGGACACTGTGGGCCCGGACGGTGTAGACCCTGACACTGTAGGCCCGGACACTGTAGGCCCGGGGGCCGCTGTAGGCCCGGGCGCCGCCTAACGGAGGTTGCATAGCAACCCGCCTCCCGGCCCAGAACGCAACGGGAGCACATGGCCGCTGGCTGGGTGAGGTCACGTGGGGCGGTGACACCACCTTGTCCCTTATTTGGGAGTGAGGAAGTTGGCAACCCCTAGTCACCCAGCACGGGAACAGGCCCTTCGGCCTAACTCGCCCGTGCTGGCCGATATGACCTGACTACACTCGTCCCACCTGCCCGCGTTTGGCCCGTTTCTTGACTTTAGAGACGGAGGGCATAAGCAGGCCCTTCGGCCCCTTCGGCAACTCTACCGCTGCCCACCTGTGCCGAGAGGGACTATCGCAACATTTATAAAACGTAGGAGATCATAGTTGCCGAGGTTGTGATTCGTTGTGTACAGTGTTCCAAGAAACTGGTCATGGAGTTGTACAGCCCGGAAACTGGCCCTTCAACCCAACTTGCCCATGCCGACAAGGGACTATTGACAGAAGGGCCTGTTTCCATGCTGGGTGACTCTGTGACAGTGGGCCAAAGGAAGGGCCTGTTTCTAGTCTGGGTGACTCTGTGATAGTGGGCCGAAGGAAGGGCCTGTTTCCGTGCTGGGTGACTCTGTGATAGTGGGCCGAAGGAAGGGCCTGTTTCTAGTCTGGGTGACTCTGTGATAGTGGGCCGAAGGAAGGGCCTGTTTCCGTGCTGGGTGACTCTGTGATACACTCAGTGGGCCGAAGGAAGGGCCTGTCTCCAGTCTAGGTGATTCTATGATACACTCAGTGGGCCAAAGGGCCTGTTTCCGTGCTGGGTAACTCTGTGACACACAGTGGGCCGAAGGAAGGGCCTGTTTCCAGTCTACACTCAGTGGGCCGAAGGGCCTGTTTCCGCGCTGGGTAACTCTGTGATACACTCAGTGGGCTGAAGGGCCTGTTTCCGCGCTGTGTCTCTATGATACACTCAGTGGGCCGAAGGGCCTGTTTCTGGGCTGGGTAACTCTGTGATACACTCAGTGGGCCGAAGGGCCTGTTTCTGGGCTGGGTAACTCTGTGACACACACAGTGGGCCGAAGGGCCTGTTTCTGGGCTGGGTAACTCTGTGACACACTCAGTGGGCCGAAGGGCCTGTTTCCACGCTGGGTAACTCTGTGATACTCAGTGGGCCGAAGGGCCTGTTTCCACGCTGGGTAACTCTGTGATACTCAGTGGGCCGAAGGGCCTGTTTCTGGGCTGGGTAACTCTGTGACACACTCAGTGGGACGAAGGGCCTGTTTCCACGCTGGGTAACTCTGTGATACTCAGTGGGCCGAAGGGCCTGTTTCCACGCTGGGTAACTCTGTGATACTCAGTGGGCCGAAGGGCCTGTTTCCACGCTGGGTAACTCTGTGATACTCAGTGGGCCGAAGGGCCTGTTTCCCACGCTGGGTAACTCTGTGATACTCAGTGGGCCGAAGGGCCTGTTTCCACGCTGGGTAACTCTGTGATACTCAGTGGGCCGAAGGGCCTGTTTCCGCGCTGTGTCTCTAAACTAAACTGCATTCAACCAAACGAAACTCTCCGGGGTTTGCTCCTGCAAGCTGTGGCCTTCCTGACATCTCCAGGAGCGGAATAAACAGGGGAGAGGGATAAACAAGTCAGCATCCAATCTCTCCCCGACACGACCCACACGCTGGGGCCCTCTCGGCACCGATTCATTTGACTATATTTAACCTCCTGCCCAGCTGCCCAACGCCGGTGGAACAAAACTGGTTTGTCAGGGCCCTGTGAATGATCTCCCCTCGTTACATCACTCCATGTCACGTCACTCCACCCGCACACCTGCTTTCACACACATACACGATCACCAGTTCCAGGGCAGAATGAGGCCATTCTGCCCGACAGTCTACCCCGCCATTCAATCGTGGCCACGGTTGCCAACTGTCCCGTATTAGCCGGGACATCCCGTATTTTGGGCTAAGTTGGTTTGTCCCGCACGGGACCGCCCTTGTCCCGTATTAGGCCCGGGGGGCGATGTAGGCCCGGACGGACACTGTAGGCCCGGACACTGTAGGCCTGGACAGTGTAGGCCCGGACACTGCGGGCCCGGACGCTGTAGGCCCGGACACTGTAGGCCCGGACACTGTAGGCGCGGACACTGTAGGCCCGGACACTGTAGGCCCAGGGGGCGATGTAGGCCCGGACGGACACTGTAGGCCAGGACACTGTGGGCCCGGACGCTGAAGGCCCGGACGCTGTAGGCCCGGCACTGCGGGCCCGGACGCTGTAGGCCCGGACGCTATAGGCCCGGACACTGTAGGCCCGGACACTGTAGGCCCGGACACTGTAGGCCAGGGTGCTGTAGGCCCGGACACTGTAGGCCCAGACACTGTAGGCCTGGATGCTGTAGGCCTGGACTCTGTAGGCCAGGGCGCTATAGGCCCGGACACTGTAGGCCCGGACGCCGTTGGTCGGTGTGGGCAGGTGGGACTAGTGTAGATGGGGCATGTTGGTC
>NC_135986.1:9986816-10003816 GCF_053455715.1 Rhinoraja longicauda
TGCTTTGGCAGGACAGACTAGAAGGCTCGATTAAGGAGGCTGTTTGGGTGGAACTCAGAAATGAGAAAGGTTTAGCAACACTTATAGGGGTGTATTATAGACCGCCAAATAGGGAACGAGAATTGGAAGAGCAAATATGTAAGGAGATAGCAGATATTAGTAGTAAGCACAGAGTGGTGATTGTGGGTGATTTCAATTTTCCGTATATAGACTGGGAATCACATTCTGTTAAAGGGCTGGATGGTTTGGAGTTTGTAAAATGTGTGCAGGATAGTTTTTTGCAGCAATACGTAGAGGTGCCTACCAGAGAAGGGGCAGTGTTGGACCTCCTGTTAGGAAATGAGATGGGTCAGGTGACGGAGGTATGTGTTGAGGAGCACTTTGGGTCTAGTGATCATAATGCCATTAGTTTCAATATCATTATGGAGAAGGTCAAATCTGGACCAAGGGTTGAGATTTTGGATTGGAGAAAGGCTAATTTTGAAGAGATGAGAAAGGATTTAAAAGGAGTGAAATGGAAATTGTTGTTTTATGAAAAGGATATAATAGAGAAATGGAGAATATTTAAAGGTGAAATTTTGAGAGTACAGAGTCTTTATGTCCCTGTTCGGTGGAAAGGAAAGAATAATAATTTGAAAGAGCCATGGTTTTCCAGGGAAATTGGACACTCGGTTCGGAAAAAGAGGGAGATATACAATAAATATCAGCGGCAGGGAGTAAATGAGGTTCTTGAGGAATATAAAGAATGTAAAAGGAATCTTAAAAAGGAAATTAGAAAAGCGAAAAAAAGATATGAGGCTGCTTTGGCAAGTAATGTAAAAGTAAACCCCAAGGGGTTCTACAGATATGTCAATAGCAAAAGGATAGTGAGGGATAAAATTGGTCCATTAGAGAGTCAGAGTGGACAGCTATGTGCTGAGCCGGAAGAAATGGGGGAGATATTAAACAATTTCTTTTCTTCGGTATTTACCGAGGAGAAGGATATTGAATTATGTGAGGTAAGCGAAACAAGTAGAGTAGTGATGGAAATTAGGAGGATTAAAAAAGAGGAGGTACGGACACTTTTGAAGAATATAAAAGTGGATAAGTCTCCAGGTCCTGATAGGATAATCCCTAGAACATTGAGGGAAGTTAGTGCAGAAATAGCAGGGGCTATGACGGAAATATTTCAAACGTCATTAGAAACAGGGATGGTGCCGGAAGATTGGCGCATTGCGCATGTTGTGCCTTTGTTTAAAAAAGGTTCTAAAAGTAAACCTAGCAATTATAGACCTATTAGTTTGACGTCTGTGGTGGGAAAATTAATGGAAAAGATACTTAGGGACAATATATATAATTATTTGGATAATCAAGGCCTGATTAGAAACAGTCAACATGGATTTGTGCCTGGAAGGTCATGTTTGACTAATCTTCTTGAATTTTTTGAAGAGGTTACCAGGGAAATTGATAAGGGCAAGGCTGTGGATGTTGTCTATATGGACTTCAGTAAGGCATTTGACAAGGTTCCACATGGAAGGTTGATTAAGAAGGTTAAATCGTTGGGTATTTATAGTGAGGTTGCAAGATGGATTCAACAATGGCTGAATGGGAGATACCAGAGGGTAACGGTTGACAATTGTATGTCAGGTTGGAGGCCAGTGTCTAGTGGAGTGCCCTAAGGATCTGTGTTGGGTCCACTGTTGTTTGTCATTTACATTAATGATCTGGATGATGGTGTGGCAAATTGGATTAGTAAATATGCAGATGATACTAAGATAGGTGGAGTAGTTGATAGTGAGGTAGATTTTCAAAGTCTACAGAGAGACTTGGGCCTTTTGGAAGGGTGGGCTGAAAGATGGCAGATGGAGTTTAATGCTGATAAGTGTGAGGTGCTGCATTTTGGTAGGACAAATCAAAATAGGACGTACAGGGTAAATGGTAGGGAATTGAGGAATGCAGTGGAACAGAGGGATCTGGGAATAACTGTGCATTGTTCCCTGAAGGTGGAATCTCATGTGGATAGGGTGGTGAAGAAGGCGTTTGGTATGCTTGCCTTTATAAATCAGAGCATCGAGTATAGAAGTTGGGATGTAATGTTGAAATTGTACAGGGCATTGGCGAGGCCAAATCTGGAGTATGGTGTGCAGTTCTGGTCGCCAAATTATAGGAAGGATGTCGACAAAATGGAGAGGGTACAGAGGAGATTTACTAGAATGTTGCCTGGGTTTCAGCACTTAGGCTACAGAGAGAGGTTGAACAGGTTGGGTCTTTATTCTTTGGAGCGTAGAAGGTTGAGGGGGGACTTGATAGAGGTTTTTTAAATTTTGAGAGGGACGGACAGAGTTGACGTGGGTAGGCTTTTCCCTTTGAGAGTGGGGAAGATTCCAACAAGGGGACAAAGCTTCAGAATTGAGGGACAAAGGTTTAGGGGTAACATGAGGGGGAACTTCTTTACTCAGAGGGTTGTGGCTGTATGGAATGGGCTTCCGGTGGAAGTGGTGGAGGCTGGCTCGATTTTATTATTTAAGAGAAAATTGGATAGGTATATGGATAGGAGGGGATTGGAGGGTTATGGTCTGAGTGCAGGTAGATGAGACTAGGTCAGGGAGAATGGTCGGCGTGGACTGGTAGGGCCGGACAGGCCTGTTTCCATGCTGTAGTTGTTATATATGTTATATATGTTATGTTTTATACACTTCTATCATACCACCCCTCATCGCGCTGCGCTCCCAAAGTATAAAGTCCTAGCCTGTTCACCCTCTCCCGGTAGCTCAGAAACCTTGAGTCCTGGCAGCAAATTCTAAATGTTTTCTGTGCCTCTGCAGCTAAATAACATCGTTCCTCCAAACATGTGCTGGTATAAAAGTCTCTAAAACGCCACCATCGTATCGGGCCTCGCAGCTCGTTCCAGGTACCCAACACCCTCTGTATTAAAAAAAAACGTGCCCCGCTAATCTCATTAAGCTTTACCATCTTACCTTTAAGCTATGCCCTCTAGTCTGTAACATTTCCACCTTGGGGGGAAAAGGTTCTGACTCTCAACCATATCTGTGCGTTTCATAATTTTAATTCCTTTTATCCGCTCACCCGTCAAATTCCGGCGTTGCAGAGAAAATAATCCAAGTTTGTTCAACCTCTCCGTTTAGTTCATACCATCTCATCCCAAATTTTCAAAGTGTATTTATTCAAGCACGTGGAAAGGTCAGCAAGAAAGGTTACCCAAGATCGACACAAAATTCTGGACAGGCCGCATCTCTGGGAAGAAGGATTGAATGACGTTTAAGGTCGGGATCTTTCTTCAGTCTGAGCTCAGACTGATGGAGGGTCTCTGCCCGAAACGGCACCCATTCCTTTTGTCCACAGATTCCGCCTGCCCCGCTGAGTTACACCATCATTTTGTGTCAATTTACGGTGTAAATCAGCATCTGCAGTTCCTTCCCACACAAGAAAGGTTACCCAAACCATCTTAGGAAACTATGAATCCAATCTTCCTCCTTGCATCAAGCTTACTCAGTAAATTTTCTCATCTCACTCTGGATAAAATTGTTTAATCATTTATATAAGTCAAAAACCAATGTAAAGTTTAGTTTAGTTTCGAGATACAGCGCGGGAACAGGCTCTTGGGCTCACCGAGTACGCACCGACCAGCGATCCCCGCACACTCATACTATCCGACACATACTAGGAACAAAGAACAGTCTCACCCCACTATTGTGACCCTATTATTATTGTCTTTATTAAAATTGGATTTAACGATACAGCGTTGAAATAGGCTCGGCGGCACAATGAGCCCACGTCGACCAGCGATCAGCCCCGTACATTATCCTACACCCATGGACTATCCTACCTATAAACCAACTTTATGCCACTGCTCCACAGTGCCACTGAAGCTACGTTCTACACTGTAGAGGACATGGAAGAGCCTTGTCTATGTTCCCTTGTACTACAGTCCTTTGCAACCATCTGATTTCAATATCAGCCTGAGAAAATATTCCAAACAATACCTGGTGGAACAGGTCACCGACTGGAAAGATCACCTTATCAGATAAACGGCAATTGCCAAGTACTCGATCAAGTAACGATGGAAGGCCAAAAAATGCTGGATAAGGCATGGCGGCAAAACGTTTGCCAGAGGTTGGAGCATTTAACTGTGTAGGAGGGGGAGCCGAAGGAGCAGTCCATGTATCCAAAGACGTGACTCACACACGGCCTGTCTTTCTTTCCCTGCACCCTTTGCGAGAATGGTACAGAGTTTGAAAGCGCGCACCACCAGACTCAGGAACAGCTTCTTCCCGCCTGTTATCAGGCTCCTGAACGGTCCATCCATCTGCTAAGGTCCGATATACGTCTGCACCATTGAGGAAATTGCACTTTGTCTATGGTCCACCCATTAGCTAGGGTAGTGTCCAATTCATCTCTACCCCATTGCAGACATTGAACTTTGTCAAGAGAACTGATGTGCTGCAAGGCGAAGTAATAGTTTAGTTGATTAATTGATTGGTATGGGTGTCAGGGGTGATGGGGAGAAGGCTGGCGAATGTATTTGAGAGGGAAAGACAGATCAGCCGTGATTGAATAGCTGAGTATACTTGAGGGGCCGAATGTCCTAATTCCGCTCCAATAACTTATGAACTTATGAACTATATTGTGCACATAGTATCTTCCTGCTGAGCAATGCTTTTCATTGTACCTAAGTGCACGTGATTACAATAAACGTAATACTGAGCAAAGTATCCCTTTCTGAAAACCGGTGCTCACGGAGGAAACCCACACGGGTCACATGGAGAACGTGCAAACTCCACACACACAAACACAGTCAACACCCGAGGTCAGGATCGAACCCAGGACTCTGCCGCTCTACCAGCTGATTTCGTGAGCCGCCCTTCAAGAAATGGAGCACTGCGCGAATCTGCGTGAAACCCTTGCGCCGTGGAAATGTTAATGTTGTCTGCATTGTTGCGATTTTGCTATGTGTGCTGCCAAAGCGAGCAGCTAGTGTTTCGAGTGATGGTGTTGAAAGCTGAGCAGGAACCGATGTCTTTTTTTAAAGAGACGCGGCGTGGAAACATGCCCTTCGGCCCACTTAGACCTGGCCAACCACCGATCCCTGTGCACTAGCACTATCCTGTAGCAAGGAACTGTCTCTATTCGTATCATTGTTTATACTTGTCTTCAGCCAAGCCACAGTTGTTTTCAGCTAGGCCACAGTTTCCTTTATCATCTATTTTTTTGCATGTCTTTCATCCATTTGTTCTCTCTTTCAACGTCACTGACTATATCTCTCGTTTCCCTTTCCCCTGACTCTCAGTCTGAAAAAGGGGCTCGACCCGAAACGTCACATATACTTTTTCCCCAGAGATGCAGTTTGACCCGCTGAGTTACTCCAGTTTTTTGTGTCTGTCTTCGCTCACATTAAGAACGTTCAAACTCTTTACAGACAACAACCAAAGTCAGGTTCGTACCCGCGTAGACTCAAAATGGTGGAGTAAGTCAGTGGAACAGGCAGCATCCCTGGAGAGAAGGAATCGGTGACGATTTGGTTCATGACCCTTCTTCAGACTGAGAGTCAGGGGTGAGGGACACTAGATTAAGGCGTGAAAATGGTCAAAGCAGAGGTTGCCGGGTCTCTGGGTGCTGTAAGGCAGCAACTTTACTTCTGCGTTACCGTGCCACCAAGATGTACAACAGCTTGAATTATGTGTTCCTGTTATCTAGATGGTCCAGAACAGAGTGGAGAGCTGGTGAGATCGTATCTGCTGCTGACCTGATGTGGGGCAACTGAAGCAGATCCAGGTCACTTCTGGGGTGAAATATGATTCACATCATAACCCACCTGCTGAAGCGTTTTATTACGGTGGATTTCAGTGAAGTGCAACCAGACATTAGTTATCGTGGCAGGTCTCCATGGTCTTGGTTTAGTTTAGTTTACTTTAGTTTAGTTTAGTTTAGTTTAGTTAATTTAGTTTAGTTTAGTTTAGTTTAGTTTAGTTTAGTTTAGTTTAGTTTAGTTTAGTTTAGTTTAGTTTAGTTTGGTTTAGTTTAGTTTAGTTTAGTTTAGTTTAGTTTAGTTTAGTTTAGTTTAGTTTAGTTTAGGTTAGGTTAGGTTAGGTTAGGTTAGGTTAGGTTAGGTTAGGTTAGGTTAGGTTAGGTTAGGTTAGGTTAGGTTAGGTTAGGTTAGGTTAGGTTAGGTTAGGTTAGGTTAGTTTAGTTTAGTTTAGTTTAGATTCGGTTAGTTTAGGGATATAGTACGGAATCAGGGCCTTTGACCAGCGATCCCTGCACATTAACACTGTCCTACGCACACTTGAAACAATTTATACACACACCAAGCCAATTAACATATACACGTTTGGAGTGTGCAAGGAAACCGAAGATCTCGGAGAAAACCCACGCGGCCACGGGGGAACGCACAAACTCCGTACAGACAACACCCGTAGTCAGATAAAATCCGTTTGCCGGCAATGCAAGCGCTGTTAGGCTGCAAATCTACCGCTGCGTCACCGTGGCTGCCATTAGTTCAGAGATACGGCATGGAAACATGCTCTCCAGTCTAACAAGTCTCAACCGATCAACCGATCGCACAAGTTGTACGATATCCCACTTTGGCATCCAGTCCCAACACACTATGACAAACACACACACACGCAGATGGACAGCGCCTGAGGTCAGGATGAAACCCAGGTCTCTGGTGCTGTGAGGCAGCGGCTCAACCAGCTGCGCCACTGTGCTGCCAAATCCTCTTCTTGGGATCCACCACGATAGATGCTCTTTTGAAACAAGTGGGGATCTCAGACTGCAGAAGAGGGAGGTTGAAGATGTCCCTGAATGGAGCAGCCAGTTAATACGCGCAGGGCATTAGCGCTCGAGGAGGTACACTGTCTGGACCGTATACATTGCGTGGATTCACCCTCTTCAAGGATGCTCTGTCGTCGGTGTCAGAGACCGAGATGACCGTGTCATGGGTAGTGAATCCTGATAGAGTCATAGAGTCACACAGAATGGAAATCGATCCTTTGCCCCAAATTGCTCCTGTCGACAATGTTGCCCCATCTACACTGGTCCCACCTGCTTGCGTTTGCCCCATATCCCTCCAAAACATTCCCATCCTTGAACCTCTCCAAAAGTCCTCTAACTATTGTGCTACGGTAGCAACATTTGCTGCTCCTGAAATATTTCTATTTTTTCTCGGTTTTCCTGTTCCACTGAGAGGTTACTGACCTGAAACGTCAGCAATCTTTCTCTGTAGCCACAGATCCACAGAATCATAAGACTAGGACACAGCTCATCCATGCTGACTAAATGTGCCATCCCATTTTTTTTGTCAATACTCCGCTGCACATTTTGTATCATTGCACCATGTTGTCAAGCTGAATAGGGTACAGAAAATATTTACGAGGATGTTCCCAGGACTAGAGGGTCTGAGCTACAGGGAGAGGTTGAGTAGGCTGGGAATCTATTCCTAGGAACGGTGGATGAGGGGTGATCTTCCGGTGGTGGGCCTATCAACGAAACAGCAAGGAAGGAGGTTGCCCACCTGATGATCCCAATCAAGTCTTTACCCCTACCCCCATTCAAGAGATTAAGAAGGTGCCGATTACACTAGGGATTGTCAACCGCACATTTGCAAATATGTTATGTAACATGCGAGGAATTTGATTTGTTATACAGTGATATAAAAATAAGCAACAAGACACACAAAACATCTGTGTTATGTTTAGTTTAGTTTAGTGCAGTGATTCAACGTGGAAACAGGCCGTTCGGCCTACCGAATCAGTGGAGACCAGGGATCCCCGTACACAAGCACCATGCAACAAACCAGGGACAATTTACAGTCTTTACCAAAGCCAATTAACCTCCAAACATGCATGTCTTTGGAGTGCGGGAGGAAATCGGGGAACCCGCCGAAACCACACACGGTCACGGGGAGAATGTACAAATTCTGCACAGGCAGCACCCATGGTCAGAAAGGAACCAAGGTCTCTGGCGCTCATAGGCAGCAATTCCTCCACTGTGTGTGGAGTTTCCAAATTCACACTGTGGCCGGTACCTTTTAAATAGCCACGTGGATAGGAGAGGTTTAGGAGAATGCAACACCGCATGGTTTCGCAACAGCTCCATCCAAGTCAGCAAGAAAGTGCAGAGAATTGCGGATGCAGCCCTGTCCATCACACAAACGAACCTCCCTTCTGTTGACTACATTTACACCTCACACTGCATCGGCAAGGCCACCAGCACAACAAACGATACCAAACATAATCAAATCATACCATACCAAACCGAAACAAACCCGCAAGGGACGGGGTCAATGGACAGATGTGGTTAAGTTGGCTTGTAGCACGGGCTTAACAAATATCGAGATGGTTGCAGTTAAAATGGGATTGAAAGGTGTTGGTGTCCGGTGGTGTGTGGGGGGGGGGGGGGGGGGTGGCGGCTGCGTGCCCTTCTGCAATATCATCAGATCATAAGTGATTGGAGCAGAATTAGGCCATTCGCCCATCAGGTCTCCTCAGCCATTCAACCATGGCTGGTCTATCAATCCCTTCTAACCCCATTCCCCGCCTTCTCCCAATAACACCAGAAACCCGCACTTATCAAGAATCTCTATATCTGCCTTAAAAATATCCATTGACTTACATCCATCTACAGCCTTCTGTGGCAAATAATTACACATATTCACCACCATCTGACGAAACAAATACCTCCTCGTGTTCTTTTGAATAGAACGTCCTTTAATTCTGAGGCAGTGCCCTATAGTTCCAGTGGGAGAGGGAAGGCAATAGATAGGATTGTCACGATGGCGGCGCCTACACCTGGCTTCACTGGCGTATTGCCCTGGAATCATCATCCTGCCACAACCACCGGGCAGCACTGAACTACGATCTACCTCATTCGTGACCCTCGGACCATTCTTGATCGGACATTCCTGGCTTTATCTTGCACTAAACCTTATTGCCTTATTGTGTACCTGTGCACTGACCTGACAGCACGCAACAAAAGCTTTTCAATGTACCTCAGTTCTAAGCAAAACAAAGCATTTCACTGTAGCGAGGCACGCGAGGTACATGTGACAATAAAGTAAAGTGTCATCAGTATCTGTACATCGCCACTCAAATGATCCTGCCAAATACTTTAATCCATTAACCCAGAATACAATTTCTCAAAGTGTGTTATTACATTCTTGCCTGCATGATATTAGATGCACAGAGTCCCTTGGCCAGAGTAGGTGAATCGAGGATCAGAGGACATAGGTGTGAGGTGAAGAGGAAAAGATTTAAAATGTATGTGCGGGGTACAATTTCATACAAAGGATTGCGAGTGGATGGAACAAGCTGCCAGAGGAAGTAGGCGAGGCAGGGACAATCCCAACATTTAATATACAGTTGCACAGGTACATTGATAGGACGGGTTTGGAGGGATATGGACCAAATGTGGGCAGGTGGGACCAGTGTCGCTGGGACATGTTAGCTGGTGTGGGCAAGTTGCTCTCAAGGGCCTGCTTCCTCACAGTATCACTCTGACTATATAACTCGATATTGGATTGGAGACCACTGACCGCAAGTTACTGGATTTTCTATGTCCCTCTGTATCATCGGACAAAATCATAATCATAATCATAATTATAATCATTGTTAATTAGCCAAGCATGTTATGCAACATACGAGGAATTTCATTTCCTGTACAATCATACCAATAAAAAGCAACAAGGCACACAAAATACAGTTTAAAATAAACATTGACCATTGTGATTCCTCCACATTCCTCACTGTGATGGAAGACGGAGCGGACGATCTTGGGTCCCGTAATCGGCGGTCGGGCACCCCTCGTCGGGGCGATCAAGCACCCACATCGGGGAGATCTAAGCTCCCCCGCGCCGGGCGATCGGACCCCGGCTCGGGGATAGTCGAACCTCTTGCGACTTTGGATCTTCCCGACATCAGTCTCTACCCAAGACTGCGAACTCATCGTTGTTGAAATCCATGGGCCGCAGTTGGGGCGTCGAATCCAGGCAAGGGATCGCAGGCTCCGATGGTCAGACCACGGCCCAGCGGTGGGGTTAAGAGTCAGTCCCGAGCAAGGCCTACAGCTCCATGATGTTAGACCGCAGCGTGACCGGCGATACGATCCGGAAAACAATCGCATCTCCGGCAAGGTAAGAGATTGAAACAAAAGTTTCTCCTGACCCCATCCCCCACTCCCCACATAAAACAAACCAGAGAACCTTTACACAAACTTTTGTAAACACACTAAAAATAACAAAATCGTTCGTTATGTCAGTTTTCATCACTTATCACCTTGTCTGCGGCAGTTTAATTTAGTGTGATCCATATCCCCACCACCCTTTGTGTGAAAGAGTTACTCCTCAGATTCCTTTTAAATCTTTTCTCCGTCACCTTAAAATCTTCTCCAGAACTTCGAGGGATCACCGCCCTCCAGTTTCCAAGCACTGTGCGCTAAGGTGGAGGACGATGGCAGTTACAAAATAGACAATAGGCAATAGGTGCATGAGTAAGTCCTTCGGACCTTCGAGCCTGCACCACCATTCAATGTGATCATGGCTGATCATTTCTAATCCGCTCCTGCCTTCTCCCCATATCCCCTGACTCCGCTATCCTTAGGAGCACTATCTAGCTCTCTCTTGAAAGCACTCAGAGAATTGATCTCCACCGCCTTCTGAGGCAGAGAATTCCACAGATTTACAACTCTCTGACTGAAAATGTTTTTCCTCACCACCCTTCTAAATGGCCTACCCCTTATTCTTAAACTGTGGCCCGTGGTTCTGGACTCCCCCAACATTGGGAACATGTTTCCTGCCTCTAACGTGTCCAACCCCTTAATAATGTTTCAATAAGGTTCCTTCTCATTCTTCTAAATTCCTTTGTATACCAGCCTAGTCGATCCAGTCTTTCAACATACGACAGTCCCGCCACTAACATAGTAAACCTACGCTGCACGCCGTCAATAACACGACTATCCTTCCTAAAACTTTGGAGACCAAAACTGCACACAGTACTCCAGGTGCGGTCTCACTAGGCCCCTGTATAACTGCAGAAGGACCTCTTTGCTCCTATACTCAACGCCTCTTTTTATGAAGGCCATAATTCCATTAGATTTCTTCACTGCCTACTGTACATGCTTGCTTCCTTTCAGTGACTGATGCATTAGGACACCCGGATCTCGTTGTATATCCCCTTTTCCTAACTTGACACCATTCATATAATAATCTGCATTAATATTCTTACCACCAAAGTGGATAACCTCGCACTTATCCACATTAAACTGCATCTGGCATGCATCCACCCATTCACACAACCTGCCCAAGTGACCCTGCAACCTTATAGCATCTTTATCACAGTTCACACTGCCACCCAGTTTGTGTCATTTGCAAATTTGCTCATATTAATTTTAATGCGTTTATCCAAGTCATTAATGTATATTGTAAATAGCTGCGGTCCCAGCACCTAACCTTGCGTTACCCCACTAGTCACTGGCTGCCATTCTGAAAGGGACCCATTTATCCCCACTCTTTGCTTTCTGTCTGCTAACCAACTTTCTATCCATGTCAGTACCCTACCCCCAATACCATGTGTTCTAATTTTGCCTACTTATCTCCCATGTGGGACTTTGTTGAAGGCTTTCTTAAAGTCAAGGTACATTACATCCACCGGGTCTCCCCTGTCCATTTTCCTAGTTACATTCTCAAAGCATTCCAGAAGATTAGTCAAGCATGATTTCTCCTTCGTAGATCCATGCGGACTCGGAACGATACTGTTACTGCTGTCCAAATGCTCCGCAATTTCGTCTTTTGTAGTTGACTCCAGCATCTTCCCCACCACCGATGTCAGACTAACTGGTCTATAATTTCCTGTTTTCTCTCTCCCTCCTTTCTTAAAAAGTGGGATAACATTAGCTACCCTCCAATCCACAGGAACTGAACCTGAATCCATAGAACATTGGAAAATGATTGAAGACGGACACAAAAAGCTACAGGAACTCAGCGGGTGAAGCAGCATCTCTGGCGAGAGGGGACTTTTCGGGTCGAAACCCTTCTTCAGATTGTGAGTCAGGGGAAATGAGAACAAGAGATATATGCGGCACTTCGAGAAAAATAATGGGAGGTATGAAAAAGCATCGATAATGAATGAAAGGTGGAAACCACAAAGGCCCATTGTTGGCTTGGTTGTGGCAGGATGATTCAGTTGCCCATAGAAGCTGAGAAGGAAGTATCCCTGAATCTGGAGGTGTGCATTTTTACACTACAAATCCTTTTGCCTCATGGGAGAGGGAAAAGAGGGAGTACCCAGGGTGCGATTCAGCCTTGCTTATGCTGCTGGCCTTGCCGAGGCAGCATGAGGCATAACTGGAGTCAACAGAATGGAGGTTGGGTGAGGGGGCGAGTGGGAAGGGGGGGACCACCTGTGAAATGCACAATGAAACGCGCTGTTTTCATAAGCGACAGGAAATGAATTAGGCCATTCATCCCATCAACTCTGCACCTTCGGTCAAACATAGCTAATGTATGTATATCGCTCCTAACCCCATTCCCCTGCCTTATCCCCAAAACCGTAATACCATGACATGCTGTTTTACCAGCATCCATAGAATTGCAATAAAAATGGCACCCAAATTTTATAGATATGAGATTTTATTTTGCGAAGATGATTGCGTTTAAAGCCGTCTTTTCAAATGGCAGTGAGAATTAACAAGAAATAGGTTCATGAAGTCGAGGCTAAGCAACAGCAGCAACGTAGTATGTAGAGCATTCAGTCCTAGAGAACAGTTTGCCTGCAAAAAAAAAGATTTAACTTTTGAACATCAGTTGATCGAAGTGAAAGTCAGATAGGGTAGACAGTCAAGACTTTTATCCTCAGGGTGGAAAAGTAAACAGTCGAGTATAGTTTACTTTATTTTACTTTACCTTAGTTTAGTATAGTTAGAAATACAGCACGGAAACATTCCCTTCGGCCCATCGAGTCCGGGCCGACGAACGATCTCCTACACATACTCGGAACAATTTACAATTTTACAAATCCAGGGATGTGGATCATGAGCATGCAGAGATGATTAGTTTAACGAGGAATCATTGTTGGCACAGTCAGAGGGCCCTGTACCGCGTAGCACACAGAACAGTGCATCACAACAACACGCGCTCAGGGGTTCTACGTTGAAACAATCTTATTGACGCGCCGTTGCGTTCAACGGGCTCCACAATAGACAAAATATTTCACTCTGCCGAATAGCATAATAATAACTGCAAAATAGGCATTGTTTAAAGTTAGCGAGCACGTGTATATTGCCGCTTGTTTGTAAAGAATGCATGGGAAAGTGGTATAACATGGAACTAGTGTGAACGGGTGATCGATGTTCAGCATGGACTCGGTGGGAGGAACGTTCTGCTTTCAAGCTGCATAATTCATTTTGTTTCAAATCATTTCAATTCAATTCAATTCAATTTAGTGCATGTTAATTCAATTCAATTCAGTAACGATACGAAAGGAAGGCAAACGCAATGATAGCATTTATTTTGCGAGGACTAGTAGACAAAAATAGGGATGTAATGCTGAAGTTCCATAACGCACTGGTTGGACTCCAAATGGATTGTTGTGAGCAGTTTCGGGCCCCATATTTGAGGAAGGGTGTGCTGGCGCTAGTGAGGATCCAGAGGAGGTTTGCGGAAATGATCCCGGGGATGATCGGGTTAACATATGACGAGCGTTTAAAGGCACTGGGTCCGTACTCGCTGCAGTTTAGAAGGATGAGAGGGGACCTCAATGCAACTTGACGAATAGCGAAAGACCTGATAGAGTGAATGTGGAGAGGATATTTCGACTGGTGGTAGAGTCTACGAGAAGTTATTTTGTCAGAGGGTGGTGAATCTGTGGAATTCATTGCCACAGAAGGCTGTGGAGGCTAAGGCAATAGATATTTTTAAGACAGAGATAGACAGATTCTTGATTAGCAAAGGTTGCAGGGGTTATGGGGAGAAGGCAAGAGAATGGAGTTGAGAGAGAAATATAGATCAGCCATGATTGAATGACGGAATAGACTTGATCGTCCGAATGGCCTAATTGTAGTCCTAAATGAGGACCTTCAGCCCACCGAGTCCGAGCCAACTATCGATCAACCCGGACTCTCACACCATCCTACACATTCTAGGGACAATTTACGATTATACAAAGCCACTTAACCTTCAAACCCGTAGGTCTTTGGGACGTGGGAGGAAACCGGAGCACCGGGAGGAAACCAGTCTGGGTCCAGGGAGAACGTATAAACTCCGTGCAGAAAACCCGTGGTCATGATCGAATCCGTGCATTTGGCGTTGTATGGCAGCAACTCTACCGCTGCGCCACCGTGCACCGTGATATGATCGGACTATTCTCCCACTGCTAAGCTGTCTGGCAAGAACTCGGCGGAGTTTCTGATCAGTGAAATATCATCAGGACAGGGGAAGTTGTCAGAGCTTTTGTGCTTCTGCTCTTGTGTTTCGCCTGCATTCTATACAACTCCCTGGGAAACCAGCCGTTGACTGCAGCAAGTATTGATGCTTGAACATGCAGTATGTCGGCATAGCCGCGGTCCAGTTGCTGCCATACAGCGCCAGAGACCCTTGTTCGATCCTGACTACGAGATGCTGTCTGCAAGTTATCCCCGTGATCTGGGTGGATTTTCTCCGGGTGCTCCGGTTTGCACACACACTCCAATGACGCGCAGGTTTCTAAGTTAATTGGCTTCTGCAATTTGTCCTGGTGTGGAGGGAGTAGGTGGGAAACTGGAATAACATTGAACCAGTGTGAACGGATGACCGTTGGTTGGTGTGGACATAGTGGGTGGAAGAGCGTATGTCCGTGCTGTATAACTAAACTAAATTAATCTACAATAAACTAAATTACACTAAAATAAGCTAAACTGAAATGCACTAAACTGAACTACATGAAACTAAACTGAACTGAACTGCTGCGAACTAAATTCAGCTGAATTCAACTAAACGGGTCAAAACTAAACTGCACTGAACTCAACTGCCCGAATCTGAACACTCGAATAAAAAAAACAATCTAAGATGAACTGCACAAAAATAATGCAAACTGAAATGCACTAACCTGAACCCAACTCAACGCATGTCAACCGAACTTAATTCAATACCCCTAGTGTTGTACCCTAGGATTCCCGCTTCGTTCGCTACCCCTTCCCTCCGTGAAGAGTGAACCGTGAGGAATTCTGCTCCTCTCACTGATGGAGTTTCTACTAGCAGCTTGTCGACATGAAACAATAACCCTGGTCCTCTGGCCTTCTGCGTTATTCCAGTATTGACTGTCACCTGTCCTTCAGTGTTTTGGGTAAACAGTACAGAATATATTGATCCACAATAAATTTACCATAGCCACCATCGTCATCATATCCAGCCGACGATAAGTTTCCTGTCGGAGAAACAGACTGGCATGAACAATGTTTTGCAGTATTTAATTCAGAAATGAACATTTTAACTCAGTCGGATACAGTTTATTTATTAGCTATGGAATATGCGAGAATTACGCTCATACGTTCCTTAATAGGCCCCAGACTTGATCGAGCCATTTGCTAATATTTTCACCCGTTTCGAAAAATGGGACTTAATTTTGCACATTTATAATTGTGGGATCTTCGAGGATTATTGAAGAATGGGACTTTATTCCTTGGAGCTCAAAAGGGTTAAGGCTGATCTGGTAGAGGGGTATGAAATTGGGAAGGGAATAGATAGGGTGAATATTCCGAATTTTACCCAAAAGAGGGTAATCAAGAACCAGAGGACAGTGGTTAAGTTAAGGATAGACACAAAGTGCTGGAGTACCTCAGCGGGTCAGGCAGAATCTCCGGAGAAAAGGAATATGTGACGTTGGTTATACCGCACGAAACAGGCCTTTCGGCCTTTCAAGTACGTGCGGACCATTGATCTCCCTGTACACTAACAGTATCGAACACTATTGACAATTTACAATTTTACAGAAGCCAATTCACCTACAAAGCTACACGTCTTTGGGGCGTGGGGGAAAACCAAGGCTCCCGGAGGAAACCCACACGGTCACAGGGTCTACACACAAACTCTGTTCTGACACCACCCGAGGTCAGGATCGAACCCCGGTTTCTGGCGCTGCGAGGCAGCAACTCTATCGCAACGTCACTGTGCTGCCACATGAGGAGAGAAGCAGAATATTTACCATAGCCATCTTTTGCGTATCCACCATATCCGCCACGGCCGCCGCCGTATCCACCGTATCCACCGTATCCACCATATCCGCCATGCCCGCCGTATCCACCGTATCCACCATACCCGCCATATCCACCGTGTCCACCGTGTCGACCGTGTCCACCGTATCCACCGTACCCGCCATGCCCGCCGTATCCACCGTATCCACCGTACCCGCCATATCCACCGTATCCATGGTTACCACCGTACCCTCCGTACCCACCGTAACCACCGTACCCGCCATACGAGGGCCCATATCATGTGGGAGCAACAGACAGGCATGAATATTGTTTGCAGAAACAATTCGGAAATGAACGTCACTCAGTCGGTGTGTTTTTGCTTTTAACTGGCGAATCTTGTGTGAAGGTGGATTGTCAGTCATAGAGTCACAGATTCATAAAGCACAGAAACTGGCCCTCCGGCCCGACTTGCCCTTGCCGACCAAGCTGCCCCATCTACACTAGTTCCACCAGTCCGCATTTGGCCCAATAATAGTCTCTCAGCCAGTCCCATATCTGTTAAAGAGAGTAGCTAATATTTCACCACACGTTGAGCTACAAGTTGGCAAAGCGGTGGAGCTGGTAGAGCCGCTGGCAGAACCACTAACATTGTATACAGTGTCCGAAATTAACATTTTAACTCAATCAGATGCAGTTTTCATTAAACCTTGGGGTAAATCGGACGATCAGTCTTTAAGCCAGTCACCGATATGACGGATGTGTTTTCTAACATTTTAAGACACACCGTGCTGGAGTAACTCAGCGGGTTAAGCTGCATCTCCGGGGACCATGGCTCGGTGACA